>NC_137077.1:60965237-61045237 GCF_951640355.1 Cnephaeus nilssonii | reverse complement strand
AACACAATTCCTCACTTATACATGCGCGTGTAAACATATTGTTTATTTCCCATGAGAAAGTAACCTTCCTGAGAATAGGGACTTTGCATGTCTTGTTCACTGCTACAATGCCAGTGGCTGAAAAAGTATGTAGCACACAGTAGGTACTGAATTGGTGTTTGCAGAAGAAATGAATGAATAAATGTAGGTGCATTTTCTTAATTTTTTCATGAACGCATTTTAAAGTAATTTTAAAACCATTAACAGAGAGGTGACGTATTTTTTCCATGTAGATTTGTGAAGAATAAGACATTATTCTAAGGAGACAGTTCCCCTAATGTGTTATACAGACATTAGACCAGCAGGATGTTAAGAAAAAAGAGAGCTCAGTGGACAAACATGTTTGGGAAATGCTTCATGCCATACTCATCTCCTAGAATCACTGTGTATATTAGAATAGTAAAGTTTCTGAGAACTTCTGCAGTAATAAAACTAGTTCAGCCCTAGCCGGGTTGGCTCAGTGGGTAGAGCGTCAGCCTGTGGACTGAAAGGTCCCAGGTTCGATTCCGGTCAAGGGCATGTACCTTGGTTGTAGCCACATCCCCAGTAGGGGGTGTGCAAGAGGCAGCTGATTGATGTTTCTCTCTCATTGATGTTTCTAACTCTCTATCCCTCTCCCTTCCTCTTTGTAAAAAATCAATAAAATATATTTTAAAAAAAAGCAAGTCCCCCCCCCCAAAAAAAAAACTAGTTCGTTTTTTTCCAAAATTATGTGCCCTCCCCTTTCTAAAAATCCTAAATATCTTTTTTAATGCTAAACATAAATGTTGTTCTGAAGAACAATTCTACTATATGTGGGAAAGTATAGAACTAGAAAATGTAAGATTACTAAATGTCTTCTCCCACGTAATTGAATATTTATGGGGGCGAAGATTAATTCATGGGGTTTGACACATCCCTTGAGAAGTCTTCATTTTTAATAATGTTTGCTCCTGCTAGTATTAAATAAAGTGGAAATGATTCATTGCTGTAAATTTCAATTTTCTGCTAGTTCATAAAGGTAAAATGTAGCCAGAGAAATACATTCACAAGCACCAATTTCATTATTCTGAAAGAGAATAGATTTGTAAAAGCCTGTCTTGTACTTGTGTTGATGCTGTTATGCTGGTGCTGGCCTGGCCCTCAAACCACCTCTGTGCTGACCCTTCTTCCTTACTTGGCGAGTCTTTGGTTCCCAGAGGAAGAAAGTCCTTTAAATAATTAAATATTATACACTGTGATGACCATGTTGTCCAGATTTTAGTGACAGGTGGTATTTCCTGTCCCAGACCAAACACTAAACCGATAAATTTCTTCACTATAACTGTTCTGCAATCAATTTTATTCCAAATAACCATAGTTTACCAGGACTTCCTTGAAAGTCAATGTGGGCACTGCTGTTCACTAGGATAGTAGACATAAACCAGGACTGTCCAGGCAAACAGGAAGATGGCCATTCTAATTATGCAAGACATTTCAGATGACTCCCTTCAGTGGAAGATGACTGATGATAGCTATCTTACACGTAAGGTCTTTAAAGCATATATTTTTATTATGATTGATATACTCATTAAAAATATACCCATCATTGTAGGAATCATAAAATGTAGATTGTGAGGGGGTTGTAACTGAAAATTATCCGTATTACTAGGCATCAGAAAATGTAGGATCTCTCTTTATAAAATAGTATCATAACACCGTACTTAAAAAAAAACAATATAACCCTGACTATAGACAAAGCCAAGAGTTGTTTGCAACTCTTTTAAAATAAAATTTACATGGTATAACCTTTTAAAATGCGGTGGATATGTCAGCTATCCTGGAAGGACTGTATTGACATCTGTAACCCATCATCAAATTTTACTTTGGGGGAGGGAGGGATGGCCTTTTCCAAGAGAAAATCTTAGGGAAACTCTACAAAGTAGTGGAAATATTTTGATGTTTTTCCAAATAATAAAGTAAGATTGTATGCTTTTTAGAATTAATTTACCTTTGGGGGAGTTTTTTGATATCTCTTTTAAAAAGATAGTAACAAAAATGATTCCCCCAATTTTGTTTTATGAGTAGATGCTTTGATCCAGTTGGTTTGTAAAATAAACTTGGGAGTGCGTAAGCTGAAGCCTTATATGTATGTAATACAATTATAAACATAGCCAGATACAGATATAGATACACGTTACATGTACACAGTTATCTACTCTACTGATGAAGTGTTTCCCAGGAGGACAGTTTGCCTCTTTCAGAAATAAGTTAATTAGGTTTGGGACTTTAGAATCAAAACAACTACCATATTTTTTCCGTGTATAAGATGCCCCCCTTCCCCCCCACTTTTCCAACCTGAAGTTAAGAAATCAACATTTTAAACATAAAACAGCACACATTTTTACTTAATAATTACTGCAGGTAATGTTTACATACCAGTACTATGATATTATGCAGCATATCACTTTATTCAGCCTCTGTTGCATCACTGCTCTCTTTTTCATCACTGCTAGTTCCAGATACATCAATTTCTTCAACTTCTATTGTATCACTGCTGTCTTCTGAGTCACTGTTTATATATGTGAGACCATCCTCACAAACTGGTGGCATTTTCTGAGCTAACTTTGTGTTCTCATGACCAACCCTTCTCTCCTCAAGAAAATGAAGCACCATTTGGCCTTTCCTGTAAAATCAACAATGTTCATTTCGCTTGCAAACATTCTTGCCTGACACTGAATAAGCTTGGTTGACACACATGAGCCACTCTGGCCCTGCTCCATACTCCAAGTCTTAAGCCTCTGCTCCAAATTTGCCCATTTTGCTGGTTTTCCTCTTAAGACCTTCTTCTTTTTTGGCATTTTAAGGTGTTGTTCTTCCTGTTTTCTCCACTGTCTGATCATACACTCAGTGGGAGGAGGTCCAAATTGTCTCTCTGCAGCTCTATTTCCATGTTCTTTTGCATAGCTAATTACATTCAGTTTGAATTTTGCGGAGTAAGACAATCGCTTACCAGTATTTATCTTTTAATTTATTGACATCTTTATGGGTTCAGCATGCTCTGGTCCCTGTTGCAGCTGCGTACCCTCCATCTCTACCTCCAATTACGGAAACAGCTGATGTCAGTAACAATAAGGCTCGTGATTGGAGGAAGCCTGTTTGACAAGGTATGGTCAGCTACGCACCAACACGGGTCCCTCCTCGGCTGACTTCTGTGTATAAGACACCCCTCAATTTTCAGTCTAACGATTTTAGAAAAATATAGTGTCTTATGCATGGAAAGATATGGTATGTCAAATATCCAGCTGTAAATTGATAGATAGATATGGGTTATATAGCATACCCAGATATAAATATAGATGTAGGTGATAAAATATAGATATATGCAGACATAGACATGGACACAAATATAAATATATAGCTGATTCTACCCTATTTTAACAAATGTATTTAGGGCAACTTAATGACAGAAAATCATTACATTTGTCTTGATTTTCTTTTCCAAAATATATTTTGGCTCATAGATAAATAAAACCCAAGGAGTGGTTAGGATTCACATTAAGATTACAGATTTCTTCCTTCACATGTTAATGTGAGTTTTGCTTTTAGAGAATAACTGGTTTGGAAGGTTTCTCAAGGCTCCCCAGCCTGGAGTGTTCTTTCCACAGATCTCCAAGTTTCATTCTCTAACTTTAGGCTGATCTCTGTGCCAACTTCACCTGCTCAGAGATCCCTTCCTGAGCGCCGTGGCCACGAGAGTGAGACACCTGCCTTCCCTCGCTCTATAATACTTTGCTTTTTTTTTTTTAAATCCTCTTACATGTGTCATTTCTGATCCTTCCTTCCTTCCTTCCTTCCTTCCTTCCTTCCTTCCTTCCTTCCTTTTTCCTTCCTTCCTTCTTCCTTCCTTCCTTCCTTCCTTCCTTCCTTCCTTCCTTCCTTCCAGTCCTCTTCCCTTCCCTTCCCTTCCTTTTCTTTTCCTATCTTTCCTTTCCTTTCCTTTCCTTTCCTTTCCTTTCCTTTCCTTTCCTTTCCTTTCCTTTCCTTTCCTTTCCTTTCCTTTCCTTTCCTTTCCTTTCCTTTCCTTTCCTTTCCTTTCCTTTCCTTTCCTTCCCTTCCCTTCCCTTCCCTTCCCTTCCCTTCCCTTCCCTTCCCTTTTCTTTCTTTTTATTATTTTATTTTATTTTTTAATTTAATAAATCTTTATTGTTCAGATTATTACAGTTGTTCCTCTTTTTTCCCCCCATAGCTCCCCTCCACCTGGTTCCCACCCCACCCTCTGCCCTTACCTCCCCCCCACTGCCCTCATCCATAGGTGTATGATTTTTGTCCAGTCTCTTCCCACACCCCCCACACCCCTTTACCCCTGAGAGTTGTCAGTCCACTCCCTTTCTATGCCCCTGATTCTATTATATTCACCAGTTTATTCTGTACATCAGATTTTTAATTCACTTGATTTTTAGATTCACTTGTTGATAGATATGTATTTGTTGTTCATAATTTTTATCTTTACCTTTTTCTTCTTCTTCCTCTTCTTAGAGAATACCTTTCAGCATTTCATATAATACTGGTTTGGTGTTGATGAACTCCTTTAGCTTTTTCTTATCTGTGAAGCTCTTTAGCTGACCTTCAATTCTGAATGTCATCTTGGCTGGGTAGAGTACCCTTGGTTGTAGGTTCTTGATATTCATCACTTTGATTATTTCTTGCCACTCCCATCTGGCCTGCATAGTTTCTGTTGAGAAATCAGCTGACAATCGTATGGGTGCTCCCTTGTAGGTAATTAACTGTTTTTCTCTTGCTGCTTTTAATATTCTCTCTTTGTCTTTTGCTCTTGGCATTTTAATTATGATGTGTCTTGGTGTGGTCCTCTTTGGATTCCTTTTGTTTGGGGTTCTGTGCGCTTCCTGGACTTGTAAGTCTATTTCTTTCACCAGGTGGGGCAAGTTTTCAGTCATTATTTCTTCAAATAGGTTTTCAGTATCTTGCTCTCTCTCTTCTTCTGGCACCCCCATAATTCTGATGTTGGTATGCTTGAAGTTGTCCCAGAGGCTTCTTACACTATCTTCACATTTTTGGATTCTTTTTTCTTTTAGCTTTTCCAGTTGAGTGATTTTTGCTTCTTTGTATTTCAAATCTTTGACTTGATTCTTGCGTTCCTCTAGTTTGCTGTTGGGTGTCTGTATAATATTTTTTATTTCAGTCAGTGTATGTTTAATTTCTAGTTGGTCCTTTTCCATATCCTCAAGGGTCTCTCTCATATTCTCGAGGGTCTTGCTAAATTTATCGGCCTTTTCTAGGAAATTCTTGAAAAACCTTATAACCGTGGTTTTGAACTCTATCTCCAGTCATTTGTTTTCCTCCAATTCTTTGGTTTTTGATCTGTTTCGATGTCTGCATTTTCGCTGCTTCCCTGAGTTGGTAGGGTAGCTTCGTGTGCTAGTTGTCCTATATGGGCCAGTGGCTGGACCTCCCCACTTACCTGAGGTGGACACTCTTGGTGCACCCCTTTGTGGACTGTGTGTATAGCTTTGTTGTAGTTAAGTCTTGATTGTTGTTGGTATCAGTGGGAGGAGTTGACCTCCAGGCCAATTGGTTGTGAGGATCAGCTGTGTCTATGCCGAGAGACAGCCTTATTCGACTAGACTTGCAAAATTGTAAAAGCCTCTGTGCTCAGCTTGGATGGGGCGGAGTTTCAGGGTGGAGCCTACAGCCTTGGCTTCCCATCAGGCCCACCCTATGAGGTTCCTGGGTCTCAGTGTCCCTCAGTGTCCCTCGGTACTAGCTGCAAGCACCTCTGAGAGAAAGGCACCCTGGAGTTTCGCCCGCTGCCAAACAGTCTAGTCTCTCCCCCAATGAATCTGGATTCCCAGATTCTTGCCTGGAACTGGGGTTCAGTGCAGTGGGAACTGGGGTTCAGCAAAGTTCGGAGCTTTTGTCTCCTTCCCACTAGGACAATTCAGCAGCACAGTCAACAGACCATCCTCTGCGCGCATTCCCGTGCGCGCCTCTGGACCTCTGCCTTTCGCTGCTCCCCTGAGTTTCCACTTTACAGCCCAGATTCCCCCAGTATGAGCCTGGGTCCCCAGGGTCTCACCCGGAACTGGGGTTCAGTGCAGTCGGAGTTGGGGTTCAGCACAGTCTGGAGCTTTTATCTCCTTCCCGCTAGAGAACGCCAGCCAGGCACTCAGCAGCCCCGTCCTCTCTGGCTCCGTCCTCTCCGCACGCCCGTGCACGTGTCTCCGTACCTCAGGCTTTTACAGCTCCTCTGATTTTCCTTGTGGTTTTCTCTTTCCTTCTAGTTGTAGGATTTCCAGTTAGCCAGCTTTCCTGTGGTTCTGGATGATGTCCGTTTTGTCTTTTAGTTGTATTTTTGAAATTGTTGTGCAAGGCTGCAGTTTAGGTGTTTACCTATGCTGCCATCTTGGTTTCTCCTCTCCCCTTTTCTTTCTATTCTATTCTATTCTATTCTATTCTATTCTATTCTATTCTATTCCATTCCATTCACTTTCCAGCTGTTTCTGTCTCTACAGGGCTGGAACTTCACTTATGGGTTATTATATTTTTAGTGCCTAGACTACTGCCTGGCACAGAGTATTTAAATTATCTTTGTTGTGTGAGTAAATAAATGAATGAATGAGAGTCCAACAAATTTAACTCATGAGATAATACTACATGAGAGGTGGTGACCCTCCACAGAGAAAAGGAAACCATGTCCTTTGAACTCCAACTACATTCCAGGCACAGTGCTAGGAATGGCTGGAATATCATTAGACAGAGTCACATGTGAAATGGAACTGTTGTCATGTTTCTCTAACTGAATTTATTTTCTATTTTTGGCCCTTATTCTGCTGGGCAGTGGACACTCTAACTTAATCTATTTGAGATTTCATGCCCCTTTTTGGGGATTGTGTCTACATTTCCAGGATTGACATGTGTGATTGGGGAGGCAGTTCTGGTATTGTCCACTTTCCATGCTGGCATCTGATGAAGCATCCTTGCTTCTTCCTAGTCCTTGTCATTAGTCCACACAGGACTCTGCAGGTATGGCTCTCTCAACTAATTCCTGACAAGCTGGGCACATGGCCAGCTGCATGGCAGGGCAGAGTGAGATATGGGAAACCGCTTTCTTGCTTCCTTTGGGTACAGGAGACCATTTTGCTACATCTGAGAAAAGACGGTGGCTGCAGGTGGCACTTAAAGGGACATATAGGAACAAAGCAGAGGGAAAGGTGCTGTACTTAGATCCTTAGAAGTGGTCAAGAGGTCAGATGAAAAATGGCATTGTGGGAACCAAAGAAACTGAGAGTTTTATAAAAGACAATGGTCAATAGTGTCAAACACCAAGAGGAACCAATTGAAATGATGGATCATGATGCCCAAACAATGATGATTTTTTTTGAAAGGGTGTAAGAAAAAAAGTTAGCTATGATATGATAAAACATAGACAAGACATTTATTTGGACTTTTTTTCTTATAAAAAACTTTTTTAGTTTTCCTGTAGAAACCCAGGGAAAGAATGCTGGTCAAGGGTGACTTTTTCATTTTCCAATGGTAAGATCACTTACTTTAGTGATGGTCACTGGCTCTGTCTCCTCACCCCTAGTTTTGACTAACTCGACACACTTCAAAAACTATTGTATTTCATCCTTAATTTGTGCTTTTTCTTAAATGGCAATGACCTTTTGTTATGGTCAGTTGTTCATTTTCTTCCTGCCCATCCCCCAAAGGAAAAGGTTTTGTAGAGGCGTTACACAGAACAGCTGCTCGGAACATGCATAGGCCAGTTTACATTAGGCTGTTTTTTCTTTAGAAAGTCATAGTTTAAACAAATGGTTGTGTCTATTTTAATCATTTTTGCCCTCTTTTGAAGTGTTTTTTCAAACATAAGTTTTTTTTTAGAATAGAGTTTTGCATTATAAATTAGTCTGCTCTGTCATGTCCCTTTTAAACACAGCTGTTACTACAATGTAAACAGAGTTTTAAAAATGTAGATAAACAGTTACAAGAGGAAGAGTTTCAAGTGTTTTTAACACATGGTAAGTTTTTGCTTACTTGAATTCTGTGGTTTGAAAGTTGAATTCGAAATACACTTTTGATTTCACAGATGTCAGGCTATTCAATACAGCTGTTCATGGATTCCCTAAAAGGCATTTTTATTTCACAGTCAGCACAATTTGACAATATCATATTTTGGGAGCCATATCATTAGTAAACCTGAGATGAATATGGAAATTCTATAATGATATACTACTATACAATGCCTTTTTGGGGCATAAATGTGGAATGGAAAAATTATCTAGTGGACCAAAGATAAAATGTGAAAAGATTTTACATGGTCAACTCAATAATGTGAAATATTTAGCAAATTTTTGTATCTTAAAAGGAGTTATAATTTTAATCCATAATCTCAGAAAGAGAAATAAGAAAATCCTAATTCTTTAGTGGAATATTTTATACCTATAAATTTGTGTCTAAACTTATACCCTAAAAAGTAAAAAATTAGGCATTATTTGAACATAAAGCTATTGACTGATCTAAGTTTATTGTTTTAACAAAATTCAAACAAATAGACCTAGATATAGCATGAGTATCTTAGTTCTTAAATACCAAACTAGGTCTTATAGATACATAAGTAACACAAGCAATGTGGAACAGATTGTATTGGGACTAGAGCATTTCAATAATTTTTTGGGAGGGTTGGGGGGTAGAGGGGAAAATATGACAATATATTTTAAATCAAAACTTCCATCAAATATCTAGAATTCTACTACCAAAATAGTCTAATAGATGTTTAAGGGTATCACTGTTTAAATAATTATCCAGAATTTCCCAATTCATTGATTATCAATAACAATGTGACTTCTATAACTTGAGTGATAAATTTTGGTACCACTGAATTTTAGACAATTATTTAGAAAATATTATCCTAAATACTATCACAAGTAAAAACAAAAGTAAAATTTAATACTATCTAAAATGCAGTCTAGTTAGAAAATACCATTCATTTAAATGCTTTAAAAAAACATACACAATGCCTACCCATACTGTCCCCAACCACTATGTCTGAGTTATGAATCTTAGGGAGGAAACCATGTTACTAAACCTAATTACTCTGTGTTTGGCTTGGAAAAAAATAGTTAAATGATTATTTAGCTGCATCACACAACCCAATATGACCTCATTTTCAATAAAAACATGATTTGATCCAAAGCATTCTGTAGTACTCCATAATTAGACACCTTATCCATCAGGCTGCAAGGAAACCTTGGTAAAGAATAAAACAAGAATTTTCATGTGTTAAGTTATACAGCAGAGGAAGTCCCATGAATATAATACAAACATACCAATATTGCCAAAGAAAAGTCAATTAAAAATTATATGCACTCTAAGAGTTACAAAGCTGAAAATGTGTTGTATAATTTGGGTCAAATAGTCCTTGAGTACAGGTATTCATAAAAATTAGGCTTCACTTATTAGAGTTTTCATCTCTAAGAGCTTCTAAGAGTTTTCCTAAGTGAATTTTGGAACTGATCTAAAAAGTATAAACAACATTTTTTTACCATCAGAATGTTCAGAATATGTTTGCATGTATGAATACACATATTGTATATTTATAAGTAATGCCATGTTTAAATCTTAAACTTTCTCCTAAAATTGATCACATATCTGATCCTTTAATGGTTTTACCTCCAAAGTACAAAAATCTTGTTTCAAGGTTAATTGAATTGACTTTCTTAAATTAAAAAGAATCTAGATTTCCTGCAAAAAGTTACCTCTTATTTTTATTCACTGTGATGACTGTCCCTTTACCTCCCTAAGTCATATAAGTGAAGGCTAAGAACAAGATGATTTTCTTCTGTTACTGCCAAATTTTTTCCCTTTGCTTCTCTTTCTTGTTCAGCCTCACACTGTACAACTGACAGGGAGAATCTTGCCAAATACAAGTAACAGTGACTCTGTAGACATCAGTGATTATGGTGCCCAAAAAGCTTTGAATAGTGCTTGAAAATTTAAGATCAAGGAAAACTGTTAATATCTTCATAGGTGCTTCTTTTTTATTTTTAAAAACAAGTTTCTCTGGGTTTCATTTTGCTGATTACTTCAGCCCCTTGAAAAATGAGTATAAAACATGGAACCAAATGTTATTTTACAAATATAATACAAAAGAAATCACCCAACATATCAGCCATTTCTTTACCTGCTAAGTAGAAAGAACTAGTGAGGTGCTTGCAAATTTTAGGCAAGGCATTAAATTGCTGCTGAACATGTAGACTCTACTGGGTGGACAGTTATGTCCTAGTGGAGAAGGTATCTTCTGGTGGACTTTACTGTTTATTTTAAACATTCTTAATGTAACACTGGAAGGGGCTTTCCTGAGGTCAGACATTGAAATGTAAAGTGGTGAGACAATGATTAAAGTGAGAATATTATGAAACCTTCACTCTTCTTTATTTTAACATAATAGAGTCTGATGCCAGTATTATAATTTCTACCAGATATTAAGGATACCTAGGGGAATGACAAAAAGAAAATGATTTCAATTACTATCTTAATTACATTTTCTTTTTTCAATTCTTTATTATTAATTTCCTTTATTCCAACAAAAATGTGTGTGCAGTACACAGAAGACAGGAGTCATGTATAAGTTCATTGCCATTTTCATAAAGAAAGTCCATGGTGACTCAAGAAAAAAGCAACTCTAGGAAATGCAGTCTGGCAAGTATTTTTACCTCATCCCTTCTCTGAATTCCCAAAGAGCTTTCTCCAGATGAAGTCCCTGCCTTAAATGTCCCCATGGTCCTCCTTTCACTCACTCCAGGAGCTTTGCCCAATATCACTGAGGGACCTTCCCAGTCTTTCCTCTAATGCTTTTTGCTCTTCAATCAGCGCATTTCCTGGAGGTTGATCAGATAGTCCTCTCTCCTTGAGGGAAGATGTTGGGTTTCCACTGGCACTGAACAAATTCCATGACAGTGGTGCCATTCCTGGTCAAAGAACGAAATAATTCACACTCTCATAAAAACACAAAATAAAACACCAAAGTCCTATGATGCAACCTCAGCTCAAAAAGCTTTCCTACCTACTCCATGCACCACACCATTTCCATTGGGCAACCAAATATTTAAAATATAACATTTGTATTTAAAAAATGTTTTACTATCCGTTATGGTTTAACTGACAAGAAAAAAAAATTGGATCCAATCTTGCTTAAGCAGTAAGAGACATTTATTGGTTCAGGTAATTGAAAAAGCGTAGAAGGAGGTTTGGCTTCAAGTATGACTCAATCTAGTGGGATTAAACAATGTCATTGGGATCTTTGAGTCTTAGCTTTGCCTTCCCTCTGATAGTTTCAGGCTCCAAGACACACATTCACAGGTACAAGTTGGGAGGAAAACTCAGTGCTTCTTTCTGGTGGTTCTCATAGAAATCCCATAATTCATTTATTATTAGATTAATTTAAGGCAAGTACATATTTGTAAACCAATAACTGGTAGCTAGGGAGAAGCAGTTTCATTGATTGGCCAGGTCTGGGTCACAAGTTCCAATCCTGGAGTTGGGAATAGAGACCATCTAATTACATGGTCTGAGAGTAGATGAAAGGTGGCTCCCCACGGCGAGTTTCAGTGCTGGTACCAAGAAGAAGAGATCAGTGCTGGGCAGTAGTATCTTCTCAATTCTAGGTGAAGACATAAAGTATCCCAACCTATTCTCAAGGTGGGCTTTCATTTGGCTCCAGGAAAGTGAGGCCATGTTCAGGGAACATAGACATCAGGTTTTATACTCCAATTGCACACTATAATGTCTAATACAATAGCAGTTGTATTTTAAGTATTTAAGCAATATTTCTATTCCAAATCACTTTCTTCTCTTGACTTTCCCATTTCTGTAAGTAAAACCACCTTTTCCCAAATGTTTCAGCCCAAATGATCCAGGGCCAGCACCAGAATGAGGACAGAAAGGGGACTCAATTTGCCTTAGATTAAAAATTTAAAGAGATGTCAAAAAACTCAGTGGTGCAGGCTAAAAAGTGTCCCCTACCCCTAATCCATATCTCAATTCCTGAAACCTGTGAATGTTACCTTATATGGCAAAGACTTTGCAGACACAATTAAGTTAAGCTCATGAGGTGGCGATATTATGTGGCATTAACTGGTTGAGCCCTAAATGCAATCACAAATGTCCTTACAAGAGGCAGACAGAGGGAGATTTTGCACAAGCAGTAGAAGAGAAGATAGTGTGATTATGAGGTAGAGATGGGACTGATGCAGCCACAAACCAAGGAATGCTGGCAACCACCAGAAGCTGGAAAAGGCAAGAAATAGATTCTTCCTAAGGCCTCAGGAGGGAGTGTAAATCTTTAGACATTATGATTTCAGACTTCTGGCATCAAGAACTATGAGAGGATAAATTTCTGTTGTTTTTAGCCACTACATTTGTAGTAATTTGTTATAGCAGCCTTAGGAAACTAATACACTCAGTAATCAAGATCAATATTTTAATGCAATATTTATTTTTAAAAATCAAAATTAATGTGGAAAAGAACATGATAAACAAAATATCAAAACTTTATAATAAAGATGAGCTATCTCAGAGTAATGTCTACTTCTTTTGCTCCCTTACTCCTTACAACCAATCATTTGATTGCTCCTGTGATCTGTGCCACTATAATTTCCCTTGACTCCCTCTTTTACTTATCTTTCCACTGAGGTCACGTTTCCAGTTCAAATGCTCCTTGTTTCTCATTGTATGCTTTCAACAAACAGTAATCTGCTTTGCCTGTCTCTACTCTCTTCTCTTCCTATCCATCCTCATTACAAATTGGTCTTTCCTTAAACATATATTGGGTTATGTTCTTCTAGTGTTGAGAAATCTTTAATTTCTCAAGGCCCTTGGAAACCAGGCTGCCAGCTTTCTAGCCTCATCGAATACTTTTCCTTTTCGTGTAGGCTTAGTTATCCAAACATACGCTGTTTTTATCCTCACCTGAGGATGTGCTTTTTTTTGTTATTCATATTATAGCATGAACCAGAGAAATGGATATATTTGGCTCTGCTCCTGAGATTGAACTCAGTTTTAGACAATGAAGCCTCAAAAGACCACTAAAGTCTTTGATTTCAGTTTCACACCTGCCATCTACATATGTTGCCCTAATTGGAATAACAGTGACTTTTCTAAGAATTCTACCACACAGACTGCAGGCTTTAGGCTGTAGATTGCCAACCTGTCTGTGGAGGCTGCACCTTTCACACTCCTCAGTAATACTGGAAGAGACTATCCTCAGGTTAAGCCCAAGGATTACCCAGGTGACCATTCCAGCCTCTTCATCAGGGTTTCCCACTTAATACCTTGCAAATGCCTTTGGGCCAGGGATGTGCAGGGGTGGGAGTGTGGGGGGACACTTTACATTTATACAGCATATGTCTTTCTCCAGAGGATTTTCTCCCATCTAGGGAACAGAATAGAGACATCTTTACATATTAGTCAGAATTTTTGTTTTCCATTTTGCCAAGTGCCAGATACTCTAGGTAAATGAGATTATACGCCATGTTATGAGAAGTCATTTCAAATTAAACAACTTTAACTGAGTTTTCAGATGCATCCCGGACTGCTGTTTCCTTTTAATATCTGGGTAGAGTTCCATACATATTGATCTTTAATTAATCTTTTCACAAGATTCCATCACTGTCCCTAGCAGCTCTGGGGTTTACAACAGCCTCGAGTTCATCTCACTTTATAGCCTAGAGTGAATAGAATTCAAAAGACAAGTAGAACGGTGGTTGATATCTTCCATTCATAACAGAGGAGGGTAGATTGCCTGAGAGCTTCAATGTCCCGGGTTCAATGGCTACTGATTTGTTTAGTGAAGGGAGGAGAAGGCACTTTCGTTCCTTTGAACTTTACATGTCCACTTTGGAAACCCTCCATAGCATTCCCTTTGCCTTCCTCTCCCTTCCACCCATAAACAAAGACCTAAAGTAGTAGACTCGGGTGTGGGTGAGCCAGGCATGGTGTTGGTGGTTGGTAGTGGTGGGGGGGCTAGAAAGGGGCAGAAAGGGGAGGAGAGTGGTGTCGGGAATAAGGGAAATACAGTGGTGGCATTTGTTTCATTCCTATTTTTCTTCAGTGTAACCTTAATCCCTGCCTAGAGATTAATATGTATTTGGTGAGTTAATGCTTATATTTATTGCAATCTCTTTAGTTGTGGAGCATCATTAATAAGCAGAAAATGCAGATAATGTACCTACCTTCTCAACAGCTGAGAATTTATTTCTCAGGACTACTTCATTTGGAGAGAAAGGGAGAAACACACACAACACACACACAATTCCACACTCAGAGCAACCTGATGCCCAAGCAAACAGGAACAAACACAGTGAGTGAGAGCTACCATGCCTGCTGGCAGCGTTCACACCGCAGAAGGCCTCGCTGTCTGCCTGCTGGGACTTCGTGAGGGAATTCTCACACGGGAAAATTTGCATAACCCACCAGAAAGAGAGCCATCACCAAATGTCGTCAAGGAACACAGAATGCCAACCTGGGGACTGGGTTTCTCATGAGGCCAATGTTCTGGTGTCAAGCACAGCTCCTACCAGCTGTGCATGATGATGTACCGTGGACATCTGTTGTTTTTGTCTGCCCAGCGTCCAGCTCCTCTTCTGATAAAAGCACTTCCATTTCCATTTGGGAAATCATGCCCCCATCACATGCAGTATTGACAGAACCAATACTTGATTAGCCAAGGAATATTGGGTACAAGGTGCACACTAGGACTCGCCTATTTTTCCTCCTGGGAATGGAACCAGTAAGTAAAGTGACACAATGAAGAGAAAGGATCAGAGTTAATTTATCCTGATTTCAAGGCCCTGAGAGACTGTCCATTAACACCTGTTACCTAAATACCCAACCACTCTAGTGTCTGTCTTTTCTAAAGCCTGGGGTAGCAGATTTCCCTTAATTCTTGGAACAACCTCAAACCCCTCTAATAATTCCTTTCTTGCCTAAATTAGCCGGGGTCAGTTTACTTAGCTTACAACTGAAGAACCTGAGGTAGTTGTCACAGGACAAAAGGAGGAGCATTGGACAGGCAGTCAGAATAGGCTTTGTCCTAAAATTGTCTATGAACACAGAAGGGTCCCTTAATCTTTCTGAGCCTTTATCAACAGATTAAATAATGGGGTTAGATTATTCTAAGGTCCATTTACCTATATAATCTTCTGGAATTCCAGATTATTAAGAAAACATCAAGGTTCATAGAGTTATATTCATTTGTAAACATAATATCTTGAGCTATTATTGTACTAGTCATTGGGGATACAGAAGTGGGATTACAGAGGTTATATTCTAGCAGGAGATAAACTATGAATAGTTAAGCAAATAAAATAATCACAGCCTGTAAGAAGTCCTTTGCAAACAGCAAAGTTGATGAGATAGTCGGTGGGGAAGGCCCTTTTAAATGGCATGGTCATGGAAGCTTCTCTGAGGAGGTTGGACAGTAAAGGATAAGAATGGGTGACCTATATGAAGAGGAGGGGAAAGCAAATCCTAGGTAGAGAGAACAACAAATTCTCAAGCCTGGGTCTAGAAAAGGGCTTGGTTCCTAGACTATGGTAAGACGTAGGGGAATGGTAGGAAAGAGACTGCAGAGGGAGGGAGACCAAGACCATGCAGACCTGGTGGGCCAAGGAAAATAATCTTAATTTTCTTCTAAAAGATCAAATGTACATACAAAGCTAATCTCTCTGGATACTCGGTGGTGTTGGAATGCTGTAAGGGAGGGGCCAGAAGAGGTAGGAAATTATTGCAGTTGTCCAGGTGATAGTTTGTGGCTTATACTAAAAAAAATAAAATAAAAAATAAATGTCAGTGAAGATGGAGAAAAACTGGTGAATTTGACATAATTTTGGAACTAGCACCCAGAGGACTTGGTGATATAGGGGTTGAGGAAAAGAGAGGAATCTAAATATGATCTTTAAATATTTAGTTTGAACATGTGGGTAGAAATGATAGCCTTTATTGAGAGGATCCAGGGGAGCAAGGAGTGGTGGGAGATCCGTTTTGCACACATTAAGAGCTTGATACTCTTATTAGATATCCAAGTGGAGTGGAACTGTCACATATGATGCTGACTATAAATATCTAGAGCTTAAGGGAGGGAGGGGGTCATAGTTGGAGATAAATATTTGAAAATTAACAACATAAAGATGGTAGTCAGAGTCACAGGCATTGATACAATTTCTTAAGGAAGAAGTATAAATAGAGAAGAAGACTGAAGACCCAAACCTGAGGCTCTCCAATATCAGAGGTTAAGTAAACAAATGAGATTTTAGCTAAGGAGACTAAGACGTTATCAGTGAGAAAGGAAAAACAAAACAAAACAAAAAACTAGGAGGAGAGTGTGGTGTGATGGAAGCTGAGAGTAGAGAGTGTTTCATGAATGAGAGAGTGGTTAACTGTATTCAGTTCTTCTGAATGTTCTAGCAGCATGAATTTAGCAATATGGAAGCCACTGGTGACCATGACCAGAGCATTTTCAATAGAGTGGTGGTAGCAGAAGCTAGGTTGGAATGCATTTAAGAGTGAATGAATGGGAGGTGACTAAAGTGTGGACAGCATGTTTAGAGGACTTTTGAGAAATTTTGCTCTGAAAGGAAACAGAGAAATGGGGCAATGAGTGAATAGTTGAATGGAGGGTTGTCAAAGGATGATGCTAATGTTTGAAAATGATTCAGTAGAGAGAAAGAAGCTAGTGCCGCCCAGAAGCTGAAATATCTGGCAAAGAAATGTCCTTGAGAATAGGAGAGGAGGTGGTACATGAGCACAAAGGAAAAGACTTCTTACTTTTTTTAGGTGTAGAGATAATTATTCTATTAAAGCATGCAATATGCTTAAAGGGGCAGATAAATGTGTAAATATCTGGGTGAGCCATTGGAATGCTGGGAAGTTCCTTTTCCCAGTGAAGTATGAGACACCAATACCCTAGACAGTGTGGTAGAAATAAGGAAGGTTTGAGGCAACAGGAGAAAGTATTGAATGTTAACTCAGAGAGTAAGAAAACACATTATAGATAGAATAAATGAGAACTATTGCGCAGTGATTTTGGGATTTGGGTTTTGATTTTAAAATAGGTTCTTTTGGTGGGATCTTATCCAGCAATATTGGTTCATGCAGAGAGATGGAGGGGGGGTTAGGTTTATGTAAAGTTGTTTTTGTTGTTGTTTTTCTTTGTTTTGTTTTGATTTCTTCCTTTTAAGCAGAAGAATGTGATGGAGAAAGAAGGGAGGCGAGGGTGTTTGCAGTGACACACAATAGAATCTAAACTGAGTAAAAAAGGGAAGTGAAGACATCAAGGGTCAGGAATAGTGCAAGTGTTGTAGGATAAATGACCAGTGAAAAAGAGGAGGGGTCACTGAAGTAGAAGATTGTGCAGTGGGAGGCACCAGGGTAAGTGAGCTGGAAGGGTAGGAGTTAGGATTCAGGGAATGAGTTTTTAAAATCAAGATTTTGGAGGAAGCATGTTAGTTTACTAGGTTTGTGTTGGGGTTGGAGTAGTGCACACAAGCAAAAGAAAAGTGCTGCTGAGAGAAAGGAAGTCAGACCATTCCCTCTTTTTTTCATTGCACACCTTGTGCTGTTTTAATTTTAGTCAAATCCACACAGTGAGGCTTGGGCTTCCTTTCCAAAACCTAAAGAGGTCAGTTCAAATCTAATATGGTTTTGAGTGTCAGATGAAGCTGGGGCTGGGTGGGTTCAGATAGGAATGTATTTTGCTTCCAATAAATAGAAAACTCAACCAATAGTGGCTAACCAACTAGGGAAAAAAAACAAAAACTAGGAGGATTATTTTCTTAACATAATAGGAAGTTTGAAGAGAGGTGACTGCTGGACTTGGTTTAGTGTCTCTACAAGGTAAAGGCCAGGGTCTGTGATTCTTTGACCTATTTCTCTTTGGTTTAAAGGTAGCTTTGAACCTTCATGTAGAGCATCTTCTGGGTCAGTTCTCAACTGGGGCCAGATAGAAGCATTTTAGACTTTGGAAATAGGATGGGAAGAAAGAGTCAAACAGCAATAACCAGGGTCTATAATTGTTATTATTGTTGTTGT
This sequence comes from Cnephaeus nilssonii, assembly GCF_951640355.1. Taxonomy (NCBI): domain Eukaryota; kingdom Metazoa; phylum Chordata; class Mammalia; order Chiroptera; family Vespertilionidae; genus Cnephaeus; species Cnephaeus nilssonii. Next base: position 61,027,135 of record NC_137077.1, on the reverse strand, counting down.
TGTTACTATTATCATCTTTATCTGGAACTGTTGTATGAGTGTGAAACTAAAAATATTTTAAATCTGTTATCAGATGTTTTCCATCCCCCACACTTTCCCCTCTCTCCAAAAGATTTGTGTATAAGTATGCCCACTGGATTAATCAGAAATCTGTAATTTACCTATCTTTGGGCAAAGAAACTCATCTATAATTATTGTTTAGATTCTATATAAAAATGTAGAACTACATACAGCCAAAGAAATATGGGTTTCACCTACGAGGATTTTCCGGCCATTTCTGAAACCTCACTTTAGGCAACCTCCTCCCACCACCCATAAATCCTAAAGAATATCAAGTTTCTTATTGGAAGCAGATGGGATGTTTTCAGGAGTTGCCACCTCTATGTCAATGACTGAAAGTTTAAGTGCTAAGGCATCTGTGGAATTCTAAAATGAATGCATGGGCTAATGAATGGAAAGTAATTAAGGTACCATATATAAAATAATAACCACCCAACTTCAGAGAGATTATTTAGCTATTTTTAATTCTTTTAATCTTGCTTATCTAAATAAAAATCATAGCTAGATATCCTCTCTCTATTTTAAGTTGTTTGATCTCTTTTTATTGTTTTAGAAATTTTGACTTTATTAAATGATTTTAAAGTATTTTATTGTATTTCTTAATTCTTTTCTGCTTTATGACTCATGAAAGTCCATTATGAGAATTTGTTATTGCCTAATTTAGCACTCAACTTAATAAGGTGTGTGCCTTCAGTTGAAAGGATGGCATCCATCTGTCTACATGTCTTTGTTATTAATTGCTACATATAAAATCTATTCTGCACAGAATTTGTTTAAAAATCCCAAATGACCGGAAAAGGTCAGAATAGCAAGAATTTATTCCAGTGCTGGGGTTTAACAACTGTTACTTTCCAGTTTCACTGAAGTGAATTTCAGTGGCTCTATTTCGTGGTTGACACTATCCGTATCTGGTCATCTTGTCATCGTTACTCTAGAAAGTGCTGTTAATGCCAGTTGCCTTCCTAACTTTACTATGTCATCGCTTTTTATTCCAGAAAAAAAACGAAAAGAAACAAGATGAGCCATAAAAACAATGGACAGCCCCCTGCCTCCGAGCGAGGGGTGTCCTGAGAACTCCCGGAGATGTGCAGCAGCGATGGGGAAGGCGGCAGGCAATGTCGCTTCCTTCCAGAGGGGCAGTTTGTTCTGGTTCACCGTCATCACCCTCTCCTTGGGCTATTACACGTGGGTTTTCTTCTGACCTCAGAGTATTCCTTATCAGAGCATTGGGCCCCTGGGCCCCTTCACTCAGTACTTGGTGCACCATCATCACACCCTTCTGCGCAATAGGTATTGGCTTGCCTGGCTGATTCATGTGGGAGAGTCCGTGTATGCCATGGTATTGTGCAAGTCTAAAAGCATCACGAATGGTCGGGCTCAACTACTCTGGTTCCTGCAGACTTTCCTCTTCGGGATAGCCTCCCTCTCCATATTGATCGCTTACAGGCCAAAACGCCAAAAACAAACTTAAAGGAGATCTCCAAACCTTTCCCTACACTGACATCCAGCCTCACTTTTATCTGGGGATAGTGTGTTTACTCCACCTTTCTGTTTTCTGGAAAGTTACGACCCTCTAGTTATTCATTATTTCATATTCTCTGGCTGGGCTTGAGTAGATAATAGGAAAAGGTTTTATCTTTCCAATTCTGCAGACTAACCTGTTTGGCAGAGTACTTCTAGCCTCCTTCTCGAAGGCTTTGGCTGTGTTGGTGCTCTCTCCCTGCCATCTGGTTTAAGCCATGTACTAAATTTGCTTGTTGGTATACCTGTGCTTCCACCTTTTGATTAAAACACCTTACCCACACTACCTCCATCTTAGCTGATTAAGGGTTGCTTTTTGGTAAGGTAAAATATTTTAGAGTTAATTGATGGAAATCCAACTCAGATTTTGTAAAAGCATGGTGCTCTCCAAGGGAAATAATAACAGTAGTATTAATGGTGCCAGGAACAATTTGATGCGTTATTGAATAAAATGGATTAAAGAATAAAATGCTGTGAATTGTCTCTCCAAAAACAAAACACAAAACAACAACAACAACAAAGAAAAAACAATGGACATATGAAATATACATCTACTTTTGACGTTAATGTAGACCAGTTCAAATTCTAATTATTTTCTTGTATCTAAAGGGGAAGGGAAGGCTCCTCTGACTTATTGTATCCTTAACTTAGTAACACTATCTTAAAGTACTATAGATCAGTGCACCATCAGTATTGTCATTGTCATAAATAATGCCAAAATCTTTTGAAATTGTTGAAACCTATGCCCATAATTTCACTTTGCTCTCTTTTTCTTTAAGACATGAATGACAGCATCTACTTTATGCCCTATCATTAAAAAAGAAAATAAAAGACTTCTAGGAACTCATATTGAATTGACCCACCATGTGGGCAGGATTTACAAGTAAATATGGAAATTCTCCTTGAGCACCCAAAAACACTCATATTCCCATTCATTGGTATGTGTCTAGTCTTATGATGTTGGAGTGAATTCAAATTTCCCTTGCATCCACAGCAATGGCCAATTTTCATGCTGGTTGGTGTCACTGACTTCTTCCTCTTTCATAGTCACCTTTATTTTAAACTATAAGGACTGATTGAGTGGCTCAGGGCTTTGTTGAGAAACAGGGACTTGAGATTTTGCAGTAGAGTGGAGATGTGAATGGTAGTTTGGAAATCAAGAAGGTGGATGTTAATGTTACTGGGTAAAATTTACTGAGCACCTATTTTAGGCCAGTCACTGTTCTAAACTCTGGTGATACCACACAAGACAAAGTCTTCTTGCATTCTTATAGCTCACCTATTGGAGGCTTTCTCAAGATTTGAAGAATTAAAAAGGTACATGAAGGAAGAGAAAAGATTAGTGCCAAATGAAAGAAAGAATTTGTGATGCTGCTTTTCTTATCCTTTGACTAAAGAAATTGCAAAGGTTATCCCACTAGATCAATAGGGGGGAAAAACTCCACACATGTTAGAACTACTAATTGCTATACACAGGATGCAGATGTCTTTAACCAAGTCTTTAGACTACTAGAAACAGTTATCACCCTAGAAGACCAACAGGTCCAGCTTTGTTGACAAACCGTCAGAACTACTACCAGGTGTTTAGTGCTGTCTTTGAGTGGAGCAGTTCAAAACCTACCAGATTCAGGAAAGTGTTAATAGCTCTCTTCCCACGCTTGGTTGACATGCCAGATTGGTAGGTGAAAGATGCTTAGCCTTCTCATTCATATTAATTCACTTCAGTGAGGTTCAATTCATTTAAAATGAATTAAGACATGACTTTGCTTAAGGTGTTTGGAAACTACTTCATACCCAGTCAATACAGGTCTAGCTGAGTTCCTACTGGGTTTTTCCACATGCTATGTCACAGGCACCTAAAACTCAATATATTCAAAATTTATTCACAAATATGCTTCTTGTTCTATGTTGCCTATCTCAGAGAGAACACTGTCATCTCAGATAGCCAAACCTAAAAATGGGCATATCCCTCTTCTTCAATCTCTTATCCACTTAATGCATCCGTTCACTCTAAACATTTACTGAAGAGGCACTATTCCAGCCACTGGGATGCATCAGAGCATACAATTATCTACCCTCAAGGAGCTTATATTATAGTTGAGGGCAGGCAATGAATATAAGATGGTAAGATTAAGAGAGAAAATAAAGTATAGTAAGGCAGATGGAGAATGTTGACTTTTAATTTTTTTAATCTGGTCTGGTGACTTTGAGAAAAGATGTGAAGATGGTGAGGCATGAAACCAAGTGAGAATCTTGGGGAGAAGCATTACAGAGAAAGGGTCCTGAGGCAGGAGCATGAATAGAGTGTTTGAGGAATAGTCCCAAAACCAAATGGCTGGAGGTGTGAGCAGAAGGAGATGAGACTAGAGAGGAATTGGGGATTAGATCATGTAGGGCCTCAGAGGCCACCATAAGAACTTGGCTTTCACTCTGAGTGAAATCAATAAGGTTCAAGTAGAGGAGTAGAACATGATCTGACACACATTTTAAATGCATTACTTTGTGGTAATTGATTGTTACACATTGAATTAAAAAAAATCTATGAGTCCATTGTGAAAATCAAAAGAAGAAAGAAGAGAAAGAGGAGGAGGAAGAAGGCAAGTAGGTGAAGGGTGGGAGAGGAGGAAAAAGGGGAAAAAGGGCACTTTTTTACTAAAATGTCTGTTAAAAATAGAAATGGGAGTATTTTAAAAATCACCATTTAGCAACATTCAGTATAATAAATAGTCTAAGTAGGGTTACTAATAGATGCTAAAAGCATTGGGTAAAAGGTTGTGGTGAATAACACATTTGGAAGGTGCCAAATATCACCCCACAATTTCTTACTAATTACAAGGGGGGGCATTTATCTTCATAAGGGAGAGCTCTGACAGGTCACCACATTAACCAATGATCAAACAGCATCACTAATATCAGGACAACCTGACATTACGTGCCTCATGATGGAATGCAGTATGAAGAACACATAATCTGTGAGGAAACCGACAAATTAAAAATGTGTGCGATATTCTATATGAAAAAGTGAATGTTTCGCACTAACTGGTTTGGCTCAGTGGATAGAGCATTGGCCTGCGGACTGGAGGGTCCCAGGTTTGATTCTAGTCAAGGGCATGTACCTTGGTTTCGGGCACATACCCAGTAGGGGGTGTGCAGGAGGCAGCTGATCGATGTTTCTCTCTCATCGATATTTCTAACTCTCTATCCCTCTCCCTTCCTATCTGTAAAAAAATCAATAAAATATATTTTTTTAAAAAAGAACAAGTGAATGTTTCAAAAGAAAAAAAGCAGGCATTTTTTCTAGATTAAGAGAGACTAAAAGATATAATAAACAAATGAATGCATGCAACTTGATTGAATCCTGGATAAAAAAAAAAAGCTGTAAAAGACATTTCATATTGTACAATTCTTTCAACTTTTCTGTACACCGACATGGCTCAGCGATTGAGCATCAACCTATGAAACAGGAGGTCACAATTCAATCCCTGGTCGGGGCACATGCCCGGGTTGTGGGCACAATCCCCAGTGTGGAGTGTGCAAGAGGCAGCCGATCAATGATTCTCTCTCATCATTGATGTTTCTATCTCTCTCTTCCTCTTCCTTCCTCTCTGCAATCAATACAAATATATATATTTTTAAGTTGGCCAGGGTAGAGTTATATCATTCTGGCTGCTATGTAGACTGCGGCGGGGGTGGGGGTCGGGGGGAGAGCGGGGGGTGGGGACCAGGGAAGAAGCAGAAAGAACAGTTAGGAAGCCATGAGAGTCATCCAGGAGTAAAATGATGATGACTTAGATCTGGGTGGTAGCAGTGGAAGGCTGGGAAGTGGTCAGATACTTTGTAAATTTCAAAGTTCAAGCCAAAAGGATATGCTGACAGACTAAATGTGAAGTATAAATAAAAATACAGGAGTCAAGAGTTACATTAAAGTTTTGGGCCTGGACATTGGAAGTGGAATTGCCATTAACAAAATCGAGAACACTACAGGTGAAAAAGGTTTCAGGGGAGGTCTTCCTTCCAGGTTAGAGCATGATAAGCTTAACATCTTTACTAGACATCCAAGTGGAGATGTGACATAGCTGTTAAATATTCAAATCTGAAGTTCAGACATGTATGAGCTGGAGATGTAAATCATGAGATTGGGGAAGTTTGCCAAGGGAGTAAGTGTCCTCCAGAAAAAAAAAGAAGAGGACTAAGGATTGTGCCCTTGGGGTTGGGCAGGGGATCGGGCTCCAACATTAAGAGTCTGATCATCAGAGCTCAGAGTCACTTCCCAGGTCCCATCAGTTCTGTTTCCTTCCCCTGCTCTCCATTGCCACCGAGCTTACTTTCATTCCGGCTCTATGCCATTTTCTCCTTCAAATATCGTGATAGGCCCCTCACTGGTCTACCTACCTCCATCCTACTTTGCCCTCATCTAATCTCTCCTTATTGCTTCAGCAAATTGTCTCATGTCACCCTTCTGCTGGAACCTTCCAGGGCCCCTTCTGGAGCCCAGGAGAAAGTCATAAGTCTGTAAGATCTAGATCCCAGCTTCCCTCTCCAATCCTCCAATCTTTCCCCTTACACTTTCCCTAGCAACACTCCAGTCTGTGCTTCAGCCCTACTGACTTGATCTTTTAATAGCTGTCTTCTCTCCCAACTCCCTGCCTTTGTATGTGCCTTTTCTTAGATCTGTCACTTCTCATTCTGTGCACTTGGTGAAACACCCCTATTGTGGCACTTGCCCTATTTAGTTGTATGTTTCCTCCACCACACTTAAGCCCTTTGATTGCAGGGGCCTCACCTTAATTCATCTCTGCCTGTCTCAATAAGTGGGGTACATTTGTTTATCTAATAAATATTTCTTGCATAAATTAATGAACAAAGATTCGCTTTCCGGAATGCTAACATTGAGGTTGGTGGCATGTCCTTAATCTGGAAAAACAAAACAAAAAACAACCCAAATGTTTATTGTATATCTACTGCTATGGTCTGAATGTTTGTGTCTCCCCCAAATTCAAATGTCAATATCTAGTCCACAATGTATGGATGGTGTTTGGATGTGGAGCCTTTGGGAGGTGATTAGGTCCTGAGGGCAAAGTCCTTATGAACGGGATTAGTGTTCTCATAAAAGAGACCCCAGAGAAATCGCCGACTCTGCTATGTGAGATTTATAGCAAGGGGCTGGCTGTGTATAAGCCAGGAAGCTGGTCTCGCCAGACACTGACTCTGCTGGTACCTTGATCTTGGACTTCCCAGCTTCCAGAACTGTAAGAAATAAATTTCTGTTGTTTATAAGCCACCCAGTCTGTGGTATTTTCTTATAGCATCCTGAACAGACTAACACACCTACATTACTGAGACTAAAAGGGGGCATTGTAGGTCTTTTAAAAATAAGAATTACAAACCAATCTAGGTCAGTTTCATTATAATCCTGCCAAAGCATGGGAAGAGGTGTCCTCAGAAAAGTCCATTTTAAAGCACTGATTATATGTTCCCAGTGTTTCTCCTTGCATGTGAAAACTCTGAGCAGCTGGTGCCACATTACTGAATTTTAACAGCTATGCTTTGGTGATCCATAGCAAAATAGTCTATGAGTCAGGTGATGATCCATTCATCAGTCATAGGAAGCATGAGGCACTGAACACATAGTATCAAACCCCAAACCCACAAAAACTAGCCACAATTTCCTATCACAGGGCATATGACTCATATCTCAGCAGGGGTATGTATACAGTCACAAAAGAAAATGTTTCTCAAACAAACTCTTCCCCCACCCCAACATCATTTGCACAGAGCAGTAATTTGGTGAAAATCTTTTGAAACTTACAAAGTAATTTATTTCTTTGTGGTTGGCCCATATTGCTATGCTTGGTTCTTACCACAATGACTCCTAATTTAGGGAACAAAATGATGGGCAATTAATCCTTTAACTATACTCAGCTGAATCCAGAATCAAATTAAAGACGGATGGAAAGAAAAACCCCTTGGCTGACCTAACCTCTGGACCTCCCAGAAGTGGGCACACACTCTAGCGACGCCCCATGGAGAAGAGCTCCTAAAGTGGCCATCTCAGTCCCCAGTGGGTTCCTGCAGACACCGCTTCTCTTGGTTGTAGATAAGGGAGAGATGCAAAGGAGGGAGGTTTGCTGAGAAAGAGAGCAGCATCACGAAATACATGTTAAAGTACTGATCTGAAATTATAGCGAAGGACTTTTTTTCTCAAACACATTGTTAAAGTTGTAGCGCAGATTTGATCATTTTGTTCATAAATAAAAAATAAGGGGAATGATCACGTGGGTAGCATGGAGACCTCACTTGTACATCCACTCAATTATTTAGCATTACTTTATTATGTGTCTATGTGCCAAGGATTTAATAACCAAAGGACTAAAACATGAGCCATACCCTAGAGATGCAGTAGATGAGATGGCCACATAAATAAGAAGTCATGGCAATATGACAAAATATTCATAAAAGGTACCCAAGGGAGCAGAGGGTCAAAGTATCTAATTCTGCATGGGGATTAGGAGAGACCAAGCAGGGGGCAATGTTTGTAAACTGAGTCTTGCAGGAGAAGTCTTGAGATCTCCTGGAATATGAGACAGAGAAGGGAATTCTAGGCAGAGGGAGCAATACACGTAAAAGCTGGAGAGGTAAATACATCACGTGATGTCCACGTAACAGATTTAGAAGACACAGAATATGTTTGATTCTCACTGCTTTGACCCTGAGGATGTTTTGAGGCTGAGATGATGAAAGTAAGGAATTTAATAGGAATGTGAAAACATTAATGCATTTTTGTCAAAAAAGCATTTTCTACAGAAATTTTCCTTAAATCTTGACTAATTCCTTTATCAGTTAAACCATTTCCAATTGTTTTCTTTCATTTAAATTTTTATTTAAAATTTTATGGGGATCAATTCTTTCTTCTCTTAACAAATACTTACCAAATGTGATTCCTCCATCAGCTTTTTGATCCTAATAATTCTATGGATTCCAGTGTGTGTGTGTGTGTGTGTGTGTGTGTGTAAGAGAGAGAGAGAGAGAGAGAGAGAGAGAGAGAGAGAGAAAGAATAACTTCAATAAATACAATATCCTTGGGACAAATTTTGGAAGTCTAAATTTTATAGAGTGTCAATTAATTGCTGTCAATTTCAACTTGGGTTGAGTATTTAATTTAATAATATTCATTAGAAGTAGAATAAAAGTCATTACAAGCTAATCAATCAGAAAAACTGAGAGAAGTTCTTTTAAATAGTCTGGAATTGCTCTATTATATTAGTCTTCTAATTTTTTGATAAACCTATGTTCACTGCTAGTCTGTGCTACTTTAGGTCCAAAAACCACATAATAAATACTGGAGACAAAATGTTTTAACCCCCTAGAGCAGTGATAGGCAAACTTTTGAGCTTGGTGTGTCAAACTTCGCCAAAAAACTGAGCATAACTCGGGTAGTGTGTCACTTTGAGGAAAAAACATTATTTCGCAAATGTTTCATCCTCGGCATGCGGCCGCATGTCATCAGAAATGGCTACGCGTGTCAGTGCTGACACACGTGTCATAGGTTTGCCATCACTGCCCTAGAAGATGGTAACTCAATTAAACAGAGTATACTCCTAGTAAAAGAATTCCTTAAGACCCTACCAGTCACCAGTCTTAAAGTAGGCATTCCATTCTTTCTTGGTTCTCTGGATGCTATCAACAAAGTTCAGGTATCATTTAAATCAGTAAGGTACACCCATTGGTGTCAAGTTCAACCCTTAATTACCAGCTGCTCTGTTCAGGCTGTGTTAGTTAATTTATTTACTGAGCTTCAACCTTACAGCTCTATGATCTTTTATATAGAACTAGAGGCCCAGTGCACAAAATTCATGCATGGGTGGTGTGTGTCCCTCAGCCCAACCTGCATCCTTTCCAATCTGGGACCCCTCGAGGAATGTCCGACTGCCTGTTTAGACCTGATCCCAGTGGGATCAGGTCTAAACAGGCAGTCGGACATCCCTCTCACAATCCAGGACTGCTGGCTCCCAACTGATCACCTGCCTGCCTTCCTGATTGCCCCTAACCGCTTCTGCCTGCCAGCCTGATCACCCCCTAACCACTCCGTTGCCAGCCTGATTGATGCCTAACTGCTCCCCAGCCAGCCTGTTTGCCCCCAACTTCCCTCCTCTGCCGGCCTGGTCACCCCTAACTGCCCTCCCCTGCAGGCTTGATTGCCCCCAACTGCCCTCCCTTGAAGGCCTGGTCCCTCCCAACTGCCCTCCCCCGCTGGCCATCTTGTGGCCGTCATCTTTGACCACATGGGGGCAGCCATCTTGTGTGTTGGGGTGACCATCAATTTGCATATTACTCTTTTATTAGATAGAATAGAGGCCTGGTGCATGGGTGGGGGCCAGCTGGTTTGCCCTAAAGGGTGTCCCGGATCAGGGTGGGAATTCCCTTGGGGCATGGGGTGGCCTGGGTGAGGGGCCTGTGGTGGTTTGCAGGCTGGCCACGCCCCCCGGTGACCCAAGCGAAGGCCCTGGTATCTGGGATTTATTTATCTTCTATAATTGAAACTTTGTAGCCTTAAGTGGAAGCCAATGCAGGCCATGGCTGCGGGAGCTTGGCTGCCGCCATTTTTAAAAATATATATATTTTATTGATTTTTTACAGAGAGGAAGAGAGAGGGATAGAGAGTTAGAAACATCGATGAGAGAGAAATATCGATCAGCTGCCTCCTGCACACCCCCTACTGGGGATGTGCCCGCAAACAAGGTACATGCCCTTGACCGGAATCGAACCTGGGACCCTTGAGTCTGCAGGCTGCTGCTCTATCTACTGAGCCAAACCGGTTTCGGCTGCCGCCATTTTTGTTGGGATTTATTTATCTTTTATAATTGAAACTTTGTAGCCTTGAGTGGAGGCCTGGGCCCGCCAGAGTGTGTAGAAAGCTTGACTTCCTTCATTGCCGGGGAAACCCAAGCCTCCTGCTCTCTCCATGGCCGCAGCCATCTTGGTTGGGTTAATTTGTATACTTGCTCCTGATTGACTGGTTGGCGTGGCTTGTGGGTGTAGCGGAGGTACAGTCAGTTTGCATATTACTCTTTTATTAGATAGGATTGCAATTCTTTTTTTTTGGGGGGGGGTGGTACCAAATTCCTTTATTTGAAGGAAGGGTACAAATGAGAGACATGAGGGGTGATTTGGTACAAGTTATAGAAAAGGTAAAGGTAACTCCAACATGCATACTGCTTGGGTGACCAGGAAGTCACCCCCGAGGCTACAGGAAGCAGCCAAGGCTTAGCTCTTGTCACAGCTCCCCAGGGTGTGCTTGTCAAAGAGATACTCAGCCATGCCAGTTTCAGGGGCCCCCAACCTGTGCAAGTTGGTTACGTGGTCACCCAGTTCTTTGATGGATTTCACCTGCTTGTTCAGGTAGTGCGTCTCAAGGAAGTCACACAAATGAGGGTCATTTTTGTCAGTGGCCAGTTTGTGCAGGTCCAGTAGTGACTGATTCACACTTTTTTCCAAGTGCAGAGCACACTCCATTGCATTCAGCCCATTCTCCCAGTCGTCACGGTCTGGTTTCTTGATATCCTGAAGGAAGATTCGGCCGCCTCGCTGGTTCTGCAGCTTCATCAGCTTCTCGGCATGTTCCCTCTCCTCATGAGATTAGTGAAGAAAATATTTGGCAAAGTTCTTCTTTAGAAGTTATGTAGAATTTATGACTGTTAAAACTGAGATAGTTTTTACTTTCATCATTTTAAGGATTATCAACTTCATATATGATTAAATCTTCATAGACAGGATATCCTAACATTTAGCACCCTAATTAGCTAATTAGTTAATTAGTCACTAAGAAAGGTTTTTAGTGAAGTGAAGTACCCTTCCTTAATGTAATTAGTAGCTCCTAAAATAGTGGCTCAATATGTCAGAATTTTACAACCTGATATGATATATTTGTATTCGTTTTTACTAGAGGATCAGGTCTAATGTTTGAAATCCAATTGATTATACATGTTTTCACTTAGAATGTTTTACCTGAGAACATTCTCATGCCCCCATTTAGGTGTCATATGAGGAGGAAACTACTAAGAGAATTCATTAGAATGTGTTTTTTTTTCCTTCTTATTGCATTTAAAGATACATTTCAGGCATCTCTTGCTTTCTCAGATATTGCTGCTTTCTTAAATACCACATGCAAAGGACCAAGTGTCATGAGACTTCTGCCCCTGATGCAGTAAGGGCTCAGGGCCTATGCTTAATTCGTCTGACTAAAATACCTCATTTAACATCTTTTTCTGAATAGTACCCATTGAAACAAAAATAATTCAAACTTTAATTTTCAAAGTTATTAGACTTTATCTCAAAATCTTCAGGAAGAAGAAAGAAGAAAAAAATGAGTTGATAATTCTCTATAATGCAGCATGACTATATCTACATTTTTTAAGGCATTGCATTTTGTAATTAAAAAGCTAGAGGATATCTTGGTATCTGTGTATGAATTAGAAATTTAAATATTAAGATCTTCTAAAATATTTTATCTTACAGTTTGAATTGGCACTGTTTTGAACACACAGCACACAATGTTGTGTGTTCCCTTTTTGTCTCAGGGAAAGTGTCTCACTTATCATTCTTCTTGGAGCACAGATGGGAGAGCCTGCAGTAGTGATCTTGATATTATATAGATAGTAACGCCATTGTATGAGAAAGGGAGGACAGTTCTTACCGCCTCTCCTTTAGTGTTGTGACTGGTCCAGTCTACACATCTCTCACCTGCAAGGCTCCGGAGGGCAACAGCAGGAATATTTGCAGTTCGTGTGCATGTGAGTTGGTAAGGAGCAGCATACAATTACTGTTTACAGCATTAGAAGTCATACTCTGTAAGCTATTGCAGCATACAATATAACATAGCACTTTGATAATAGCCCAATTTCATTGTTGCTGCGAAGATTCAGTGAGTACATGTTCCAGAGAAACAGGAAATGTTTTGATGTAAAATCAGCTTAGTCAAGTTGTTGGTATGGGCACAGGCTCCGCACATTTAACAGCAGCAACTTTTGAACAAAAATATTTTTCATAAGGGAAAAGGAATGAGCTCTGCTTATTGCAGGCCCAAGAAAAGGTCATTTAAAACCCAAACTTAATTATAGAATAATTTTATATTTACAAACAAATTGCAAAGGTAGCACAGAAAGTTCTCATATACCCAGTGGTCGGCAACCTCATTAGTCAACAGAGCCAAATATCAACAGTACAACGATTGAAATTTCTTTTGAGAGCCAAATTTTTAAAACTTAAACTTCTTCTAACGCCACTTCTTCAAAATAGACTCGCCCAGGCCGTGTTATTTTGTGGAAGAGCCACACTCAAGGGGCCAAAGAGCCGCATGTGGCTCGCAAGCCACGGTTTGCCGACCACGGCTCTAGGCTGTTTTCCCCTGTTAACATCTTATGTTAGTTACTATAGTACATTTGTCCTAATTAATTAATCAAATGTATGCATTACTATTAATTAAGGACCGTGCTTTATTCAATATTCCTGTTTTCCCCTAATTCCCTTTTTCTGTTCTATGATCTCACCCAGAGATGACAACTACATTACATTTAGTTGTCATGTTTCTGTAGGTTGCTCTTGGCTGTGACAGATTTTTCTGATTTTTTTATGACCTTGACAACTTTGAGGAATACTGGTCAAGTATTTCAAAGAAGGTCTCAATTGGATTTGTCTGGTGTTTTTGTCATGATTAGCCTGGGTTTGGGGAGGAAGACCACAGGGCAGAGTGCCATTTTCATTATATTCCATCAGCGGTACATACCATTGACATATACTTTATCATTGGTGCTGTTCACACCTGGCTGAGGTAGTGTTTTTCAGGTTCCCCACATAAAGTTAATCTCCCCCCACCTCTGTAACTATACCCTTTGGAAAGCACTCACTATGTGCGGCCCATACTTCGAGGGGACAATTTGCATACTACGCTTTCATTATATAGGATGCCTGTTGGTGAAAGGGAGGCTTTCTCAGAGTGATTAATGGGTAGTTTGCAAGTGGCCCTTCACGTTCTTGCATTGTACTCTCCTTGAAGGCTGGCCTCAAGATACACATTTCAGGCTTTCTTCTTGGCAATTCAGTTCAGATTCCCCAATTTTTAGTTTATGTAGAACCTTGCTGTGACACTTTCATAATTTAGGTTGAAATGCTAACCTTCTAAACACTCTGTGATTAAAGGACCTAGATGCTGTGGATAATACACTCAAGTTCTCTGGTGACGGTTTGCCTTGCGTACAAATCCAAATGACCTTATTTTTTAATTGGCTTAGTTCAAGCTGTACACAAAGTCATCTTTGCCCTCCAGTGGCCACGCCCACTATAGCGCCTAAAGCTGCTTCCTTCTCCCCCATCCTTACTCCTGCTCTTATAATTTCACCCTTGTAGTCCAAGAACTTCATTTTTTGGTTACTGTCCCCAAATGATAAAGTAGCTGGATTTCTCTAAGCGGTTGTATTTATGAATTTGGGAGTGAACTTGCATTTTCAATGAAATCCTTATTTCCTCACATCAAATCTGTACTCCTCTGCCTACATTTAAAAGCAATAATTTCTGGTGATCTAATATCTAGCACACTATGGATTTTTATAAGTATCTTTTCTAATGGAGACCAGGACCTACTTTATCAAGCCAGTGATAATGTAGCCAGTGGCCAGTCTGGCTCAGAGTTCCTCTTAAGCTAGAAGTTGCATAATTTAAGAGAAGAGCTCAATGGGAGTTCTCTATCACAGAGCCATGGCTGACCACCCTTTCGCCCAAATCCTTTATTATTTTGTATTAATAAGAAACAGGTCTGCTGAAACAGGTTTGGCTCAGTGGATAGAGCGTCGGCCTGTGGACTGAGGGGTCCCAGGTTCGATTCCGGTCAAGGGCATGTACCTTGGTTGCGGGCACATCCCCAGTAGGGGGTGTGCAAGAGGCAGCTGATCGATGTTTCTCTCTCATCGATGTTTCTAACTCTCTATCCCTCTCTCTTTCTCTCTGTAAAAAATCAATAAAATATATTTAAAAAACAAAACAAAACAGAAAAAGAAACAGGCAAATTCTTTAATCAGTTTACTTGAGTGAAAATGTTTCTCTTCAACCTAACAAGAAAATGTCTCTTTCTTAGCTTGTAATAAATCAGTGGGAGTTGCACAAAGGCAAGTGAAACTCATCCGATCTTGTGATTGTTAACATCTACGGCTACTCAGTTCAATGTTGAATTCAATTTAATGTTGAATCACTTCAGGAAATCCAAGTGTTCCCATTACACATGGTGAGTGTGTTTCCTCAAGGAGGTACAGTACTTGGCATCTCCTAGATGAGTATGAATCACCACTTCGTCTGGCTACTATACAAGTACGCATTGTTTTATTGAATAAGAGGGTAAAAAGTCACATAAAACATTGCATACTACAAATGGCCGGGGAATAATTTGACTTGCCTTGCTGCAACTTAATTTACACATTAAATTTCTAGGAAAAAAACACACAACTCTTCCATAAATACAGCTTAGTCTGGGCACGTGAGCCATGAATGGCTCTGATTATTATTTTCTTAGTTGAATTCCCCTTTCCGTATTTTTAGATTATAATATTTTTAAAGATAAAATAAAACTACTTGAAGGCATGGAGAAAATTAAATAGAATGTAAATATGACAAAAGGGGCTTATAGTAGACAGAATAGAAGAGAAAGACAAAGAACTGATTTTTCTCAGAGTTCTAAAACATTATCATTTATTTTTAATTCTATGGGATATAACATATTTCCTTCTTTCAGGGCTAAAATTTGTCTTCCTAAAACTTCTGATTTGGAGCTGTATTTAAAGTGTGATATGTTGTCCCCAGAAATAAAATATAATAAACTTGTTTTTCAAGCTCAGATCATACCCAGGGAATACTGCTTTAAATAGAAGAATCATGCTGATTTTGCAAATTATACTGGTTGTATATGCTGTCAATATTATATAAATAAAGGGTGTTTGGATAAATATTGTATGCAGATATCCTGATTTGAACATTTGTAATAATGAAATAAAAAATTAGATTATAACTAGAATACTATCTGAATATTTCCAAATAAGAAGTGCATTTGTTCTGAAATATCCAGTTAAGTGATACTAGAGTGTCTTCTGAGGGGGGATCTGAGTTATTTGGAACATTTACAAGTAAATAATGGATATAGATAGACATAAAATCAGTCTAAATTTGTTTCTATACAGAATCAGAATTTAAAAAAAAGGAGAGGCAGTCACAAAATTATGTTCTGGAGCTGTTCTGAATTGCCCACCCTTGAGGCCATAGAAAACCTTGTTGTCACACAGGGTTCCTCTGCAAGCAGAGCTGTAGGAGTGAATCCCAGTCCTTTTCTTTATTTCTCGTATGTTTTCAACTTTGTTTTCAGTATTTCAGTGAACTTTTCATTTCTATACATCAATTAATTGTAACCTCTAGCTCTCTTTTTTTGAAAGTTATTTAATGGCTGAGGAGGCTTTGCCGTGATTTCATATGGTGCTAAGTTTTCTGAAATATTATTTGGGTTGTAGATTATTTCCAGCTCACATTGTCCCACCAGGTTGGTCTTCCGGCATCATGCTGAGGGCAGAGAAATCTTTGGTGACACTAGACCTTAGATCCAGCCTTCCTGGGGCCCCTCATAGGTGTTTTCCCTCATCTCCTTCCATGTCCCCCAGTTGGTGCCAGGAGAGGAAAGTCAATCTTCTTCTCCGGAGTCTAAAAATGTCTTCCTACTCTGGCTGAAATCTCTCCCTCTTCAACTCTCTCTTGCATGTGCTGATACTTAGAGATCAAATCTCAGAAGTCCTATTGCAGACTACCATAAGCTAAGAAGCCCAGCCGAGAATCTTTTATCTGCTTGAATGCAGGAAGATAAAATGGAAAATATCTCATTTTATCTCATAGAACACTATCCTGCCACAAATGTGTTCTTGCTTTGAGGCTCTTCAGTTCCTGGATCTAGACCATATTATCTGATTTTCACAACATGACTTGAAGGGCTGATGGGAGTTTGAAATCCAGTTGC
The DNA here is from genome assembly GCF_951640355.1 of Cnephaeus nilssonii. Classification (NCBI taxonomy): domain Eukaryota; kingdom Metazoa; phylum Chordata; class Mammalia; order Chiroptera; family Vespertilionidae; genus Cnephaeus; species Cnephaeus nilssonii. Next base: position 61,010,514 of record NC_137077.1, on the reverse strand, counting down.
CATCATGTTGTTTAAGAGAGATGGATTCCATGTATGTACATGGGCTTGGAGTTGAAGGTTGGGGTTTGACTCCTGCCCCTTACTACTCAAATATCATGACAGATAACTTCCTTAATGTTTCCCCTCTTCATTATTTTTTCTCTATCTCTACGACTACGTAGGTCAGGATTCCATTGTCTTTCATCTGGACCACCATAGTGATCTCCAACTGGTTCCTCTGTCTCCAATCTCACCCTCTCCAGTGTATCATCTATCTTAATCACATACAAACATATGGTCATCTAAAGTACTTAATCAAAACCCTTCAATGACATCCTATTATCCAGAAGGCAAAGTTCACATTTTACAACAATCTATGATCAGCTTTCTCGTTCCACTCAATGGCAGATACTCCCAGTTGTCTTCCAAATTCCATTCTCTCTTTTTTCCTTAATATGGTCATAGCACCACAAAATTTTTAACTGAGTACGTTAGTCACCATAATAGAATCTATGAACAGTCTTTAGCCGTAGTTGTGGCCATGTGACTAGTTCTGACTAATGAGTTGTAGGCAGAAGCGTCCCATGGCAGCTTCTAAGAGAGTCTCTTAAGAGACAGTTGGCTTGGGCCTGTGTTCCTTTTATTTTTCTTTTCCTCATTCTGCTGTTCAGGATAGAAGCACTGGCTACATCTGGAGTCATTATTTTGAACTAGGAAGAAACCTTAGCTATGGAAGCCTCGTGTGGTGAAACAAGTCAAATGAACCTGAGTTTCTGAAGACTTCATTTCACTGCCTCACCACACCAGTCCACAACCTCCTTGTTGCCCACTCACTGGTAAGGTATTCTCAATCTCGTTTTCCTGCCTTCTGTACTCACACCCAGGCTGAACTGTTTGCTATTTTTGAATTCATCATATAATTCTTTGCTTCTGTGCCTTGCCACTTGCTGCTCCTCTGCTTCATGTTTCATCTTTTGGGCAAATTCATCTAATCATGACACACTTCAAAGGCCTCCTCCTTTGAAAAGGCTACTCATTCACAGCCAACTAAATTTGGTAATTCTTTCCTTTTGCCATCACCTTATATAGTAGTACCTCTGCCTAACATAGTACTTATTACATGCCACAATAATTATTTTTTGGGTCTTATTTTGTTAATCTTCACCCAAGGATTTTTTTTCCCCATTGAATTTCAGAGAGAGTGGAAGGGAAGTGGGGAAGGGAAGAGAGAGAAAGAGAAACATCCATGTGAGAGAGACACATTGATTAGTTACTTACCGTACATACTCCGACCAGGGTTGGGATCAAACCTGCAACCCAGATACGTGCCCTTGACTGGGAATTGAACCTGTGACCCTTCAGTGTGTGGGCTGATGCTCTAACCATTTAGCAATGCTGGCCAGGGTGCCACTATCATTGTTTTATTTACCTATTTGTTATACATAATAGATGGTGAACTCCTTTAGGTCATGACTAGGTTTTTTCTATCTTTGTATTTCCAGTGCCTACCCTATAATTGGGTCTAAAATTATACTAATCAAATGAATGAATACACTGAATAAAAGTCTCTGAGCTTCCATTTCCTCATCTGTAAAAAGACAATAATAATCATTCCTACCCTATAGATTTTTTGAGCATTACATAAATGAAAAATGAGAAGATTCTTTGTAAACTATAAAACATTATCAAGAAAACTAAGATATTTTGTTTATCCAAATGACTATTATCTGACCAATTACCTTGCACAACTATAATTTCTACAGAACCCAAGGATATTGATCTACTTTAAATTTACAGGAAATGAGAACAAAGGATGAAATGGAAAGGGAGCACACTTCTGATCTTAGCAATGGAAAAATTAGTAATGTAACCCAGAGTTCTTAAGGTCAATTTAATTTCTATAGCTAGGTAGTAAAGTTCATTTGAGTCCAACTGCCTTACAAACCCTTAGCTCCAAGTAGCCTCTTCAACACCTGGACAGCCATAGCTCCGTGGAAATTAGTTTTACCTAAGTTTAAACAAAAAATAATACCTGTCAAGCAGCTTCCACTTGCTGAAAGCACCTCTAGAACATAGGAGTATGAGCTAAGAGCTCAGGACATTCACTGTTTCTCCACATCAGCTGCTTTAAGAGAATATGGGACCGTCAGAGCTGGAGCCGGAGAAGAGGCAAGATGCACTCTGGTTTCTGCCATATTAGCCTAGGCAGCCAGGGAACCCTGAACATCGTTTGGAGAAAACAGACCCTATAGGGCAATGGACCTGTTCAGTTCTTGCCAATTTCTCTCTTGGGACTTACATCCTAAGCTCTTTATCATCATTCACCAGAGCCACTTTGTGGTTCGATTCTGCTCTGGTTCTTCCCCCGTCTGCTGACTCTAGGTGCTTACTTTAGTCCTCTAAGACTCCCCAGCACCAAGAGCTCATGTCCGAGAGTCTAAAAGCTCCTTTTTACAGCAATCAATTCACTCCCACGATTCCTGTGGAATCCAGTCTTGTTTCTGCTTATATTTTCCTGTCTGTGGGGATGGAGGAAGGAGTGAGGGAGGATAGGTTTAATATTATGAATCAATGACATAGGCTTTTAAAGCCAAAAGTATGTGTAAGATCTTTAAAAAATATAGAAGATTTAACTACTTTCACTCTTTTATTTAAACTGGTTTCAGAAGGAAACATAGGGTTCAAAGTGAAGTTCGGGCTCTTCTCTGTATATTTGCAAATGCACAAAGCTGGGTCTGTTATGTCCTGTCTGAAATGCTATCTATTTGTACAGCTTTATGCATCTCTTCACAGAACACCCATGAAGTCACAGCTCATATTTCTGCTTTAAATATTCGATCTTTTGGCTTTAAACACCCATAAGGGTTATTTGTCAAAACGGATTTTAAACCTCGCCCCATAGCTCTGCAGCAGATCTTTAAAGTAATGCCGTAGGAGTGGGAAGGAAAGGGTGGGGGAGACAAGAAAAGTCAGCCATTCAGCAAGCATTTATTGAGTGCCAAGTACATGCAGAGCATATGGTATCTAGTAATAGGTGCTGTGAGGGGGATAAAAAAAAAGAAATGGAATACGCGTTCTTGCCTCAAGATGAAGGAGACAGAGACATAAGCACTGTCAGTTCAATCCTAGATCCAGACATTTTAACCTTGCTTTCCAAACATGTTTGTATGAAGATCAGAAGCCAACAACCTGGAGATGTAAGAACATTTTAGCAGCATTAGTATGTGTATGCATGTGCATATGCATAAGCATGTGTGGGGAAGGGAGAGAGAGAGAGAGGAGAAACGGTATGTAGATGTAGGGATGGGATTAGGGGCGAACAAAGAATCATGCCTTGGGAAGAAGGTTCTTTCTTGTTGTGTTCCATCAATCACTTTCTGACCCAATGCCTTTGCTAAGTTTTCTAAGACCCCTGTAGCGAGCTCCCATGTCCCCTTTTTAACAGCAATGCTTCCATCATCTGCCTGATCCTTGGGATTCAGGCTCTTTGTTTTTTCAGATTTGTTTTTGTCTTGGTCTTTTATGAAGACAACTTGCCTTGCTGCTCCTGACCATTCTTTTCTCCTACAGGCCTCCTTGGTTCTGAACTGTGTGTGGCCAGACACTTAGAACACCTGTCACGCATGGGCTGCGCGAACCCAGGAGGGCTGTCTCTGTGTGCTCAGGCAGATGTGACCTCCCTTAGCCTGCCCACAGGAGGCTTGACCACCTGCCCTTGTGCTCTGAGTGACGACATGGAAACCAATGAGCCCTGAGGGAGGTGTGAAGCGTAGTGAAGAGTCAGGCAGACTTGGATTTTAATTCTATTTCCACTATTAACAACCTTATAAAAACCCATTGAGCCCCAGTTTCTCCCTCTGTCCGATGGAAATTCTCTCATAGCGTTATGATGAAAATTTAATGAATTAATGTATATAAAGTACTTAGCACACAGTAAGCACTTCATAAAACTTTAGTTAATATTATATATAACGAATATAGTTTTCATTAATATCTTTGCCTTGAGACTTTTCTTGGAGGCCTAAGATACATTCTGTCCCACAAAGTACATGACTAAGAGAAAAACAGGAACTGTGACTTACTCCATCCATTAAACAAGATTTTTTTTAAGTGTTTACTGCATTGCCAAGTACTGTATTAGGCCCCTCCCTCCAACCTTCCTGCCTTCATCCTTTCACAAACATTGATTGTGTGTCTATGAGGTGCTAGGCATTGGGTTAGATGCTAGGAAAATAGCAATGAGATAGACAAATATGTTCCCTACCATCACAGAGCTTATGATCCTGAGGGAAAGACCTATATTACACGAGTATAGCCAGGTGTAGAGCCTGGGATAAGTTCTAGGTGCTACAATAGTGCTCGTGGCATATGAGGCATGTTATAAGATCTTCAGGGTCAGCAAGACCATGTTATGAGTTTCCATTTATGAGATAAGTTGTCAATAGTGTGATTTGGCTACATTGGTCAGTGGTGTTTTCATCATATTTCCCTAGAGAAGGCTAGCATTTTGTAATGAGATATCAATCAAATCAATGAATTTCCAACATCATATTAAATGGCTTTTTATTGGAAGGTTTTTCACATAATACCTATTGAAAGGGGGAATTATAAAGCATCAAGATTTAAAATAATGATTTTGTAGATACAACGCAGTATATGCTTTACTAATATTTAATGCAATGTGTTTTTTGTTAATATTTCTATTCTGGACTTAGTCACCCAGTTAAGACTTTACTAGAATATATTTTGTACATCATCTTCCATTGATTAAGGCAAAAGCCCGAATATAAATATGGTTCTAAAACTTCTCAAATTATATCTGTAACTTTCTTCTGCAGCGAATAGCTTCAATATCATTACACAGAAGACAAAGGGATAGAGAACTTATATTTTTTGATTACCAATTATGTGTGAGTGCCTAATATAATCTCACTTAATTCTCACAAGAGCCTTATAAAAGAGGTATTATTTCCATTTCTTTTTACATATTAGGTTATTAAGACTCAGCAAGGTTAAGAAATTTGTCCAAATGTGCACACAGGGTAGGAATTCCAAGCAAAGACTAACTAATTCCAATGGTACTCTCAGTTTGGACATGAATGATCGAACCATTCACAGAAAGCCATGCAAAAGGGTTTATTTCCACCCATGCACAGTATGTTTTAATTTATATAATCACTGTAAGGCTGAGCAGTCATAAAATAATCACAGTTTATCATACAAAATCCCTTATATCACAAATTGTGTGCAATTTGTTCTAGGGGCTCTAGGATTCCTTTCACTTTTTTGCCCTAAATCTATATTTCTTTGAAAATATTTCTATACACTATAATTTAAATTAACAGAACAATAAAGGCCATTCACGATGCCACAAACAGGAAAATGATCATATATGTATCACTCAAAGATTATAATTTTACTTTTCCATACTAATTAAAAGCTCTCTTTTTCAGCATAGCAAACTTACAAAATTTACAAAATTTGCTCTCATTCAATGTGCCTAAAATGAAGCCAATCATCTTCTCTCAAGACTGGATTCATCTTCCCTCTTTCTTATTGCTTTCCCTGGAGCCATCTGTGTCCCAAGCACCTGGATTCAAATCCTTGTGGCCATCTTTGACTCTTCCCAACATTCAGACAAGCATCATTTATAATGAGAACTAGGGGCCCGGTGCACGAATTCATGCACCTTGAAAGGAACTGTGGGCCACGAGGCTGCAGTGAGCACAGGGGCAGGTCTCCGCCCATCCTCCATGCCCCCCATCTGGCTCCTCTCACCCCGTCCCCCAGCCCTCTCTCTGCCAGCAGCCCTGCTCCTGCTGCCGCCACTCCCACATGCTGATGGCGCCAGCCCCGCTTACATCCACTGATGGCGCGGAGTGATTGGGGCAGCGCCAGCAGCAGGTGTGAGCAGCAGCTGCTGCCCCAATCACCCCTCAGGAGCAAGGGGAGGTGGAGAAGCCCTCATGGGTGATTGGGGCTGGCATCCACCACTTACACCCGCTGACGGTGCCTAGCAATCGGGGCCGGCACTGGCAGCAGGTGCAAGTGGCAGGTGGGACCATGACACGTGGGAGCAAAGACTTTTCAGTAACCACCAGAGGCTCACCCCAATGACAGCGACCGGTGCCCCCACCTTGGTCTGGCACCCCTGCTCATGTGCTCCACCATCCCACCACAGCTGACGCCCACCATGTTCTGCACGCACCCTCTGGTGGTCAGCACATGTCATAGCGATCGTTGTTCGATTGTTCTGACGTTCAGACTAGAGGCCCAGTGCACGAAATTCATGCACTAGGAGGGTGTCCCTCAGCCCCTGCACTGTCTCCAATCTGGGACCCCTCTGGGGATGTCCAACTGCCGGTTTAAACCCTAAACATCCCTCTCACAACTGGGGACTGCTGGCTCCCAACCGCTCACCTGCCTAACTGCCTGCCTGATTGTCCCTAACCGCTTCTGCCTGCCAGCCTGATCACCCCCTAACCACTCCCTGCCAGCCTGATCGCCCCCAACTGCCCTCACCTGTCGGCCCAGTTGCCTCCAACTGCCCTCCCTTGCCAGCCCAGTCGCCCCAACTGCCCTCCCCTGCAGGCCTGGTCCCCCCCAACTGCCCTCCCCTGGCAGCCCAGTCACCCCTAACTGCCCTCCCCTACTGGCCTGATCACCCCTAACTGCCCTCCCCTGCAGGCCTGGTCCTCCCCACTGCCCTCCCCTGCCAGCCCAGTCACCCCTAACTGCCCTCCCCTACTGGCCTGGTCATCCCTAACTGCTCTCCCCTGCAGGCCTGGTCCCCCCCAACTGCCCTCCCCTGCCAGCCCAGTCACCCTTCACTGCCCTCCCCTGCCAGCCTGGTTGCCCCTAACTGCCCTCCCCTGCAGGCCTGGTCCCCCCCCCCCCCCCAACAACTTCTCTCCCTCCCCTGCAGGCTTGGTCGCCCCCAACTGCCCTCCCCTACTAGCCATCTTGTGGTGGCCATCTTGTGACAACATGGGCGTGGCCATCTTGTGATGACATGGGTGCAGCCATCTTGTGACCACATGGGGGTGGCCATCTTGTGCAAGGGTGTGATGGTCAATTTGCATATTACCTCTTTATTATATAGGATAGCTTTTGTATAAATCACAATAGAAATTCACTTTCTCACTTGACCCAGTCTTCATAGCAGCCCCACTAATGTAATTTTTATACATTCAATTTACCCATGAGAAAACTGAGCTTCAGATAAGTCAGAAGCTTATAATTAGTGAAGACTTCAACCCAGATCTTTATGGACTACAAATACTATCCATTCTTCCTTTATCATTGAGCCTGTGCTGATCCATTTCTTTTCATTTTCCATGAACTCACCTTGAGTCAGACTTACATTTCTTTATGCTCAAATTAGTTTTGGGTTTTTTTTAATTCTCACCTGGGGATATTTTTCCATTGATTTTTAGAGAGAATAGAAAGGAGGGGGAGAGACAGAGAGAAACATTGATGTGAGAGAGACACATCAATTGGTTGCCTCCCGCGTATGCCCCAACCAGGGCCAGGGATCGAGCCTGCAACCGAGGTACGTGCCCTCGACCAGAATCTAACCAGGACCCTTTAGTCCCAGGCCAACGCTCTATCCACTGAGCAAAACCAGCTAGAGCTCAAATTAGTTTCTTTCCACTTCAGTCCAAATTCTGTGCTCCAAACCAGATAGAGCTTACCAACTATGCATCTTTCCCATTGTTTAATGCGGTAGCTCTGAAGCTACTAAAAATCAAATATGGTGTTTCACTCACAAAAAGGAAACTGTTCATTTCTTAAAATAAGCATTTAAAATTAAATATTTTAAATATTTTTTCTTAAACTTTTATCCTGATCATCAGCTAATATATGTATAGTTATTTCATATTGCCTCCCAAAGATTAGGGTCTCTAGGCACTCTGTCAGATGTCAACTTGAGAATCACAACCCTAGATAGTAAATGCAAAAATAATGGTCAAGACCCTCTAAACTCTGTTCCCAGGTCACATTTCCAGCCCTCATTAATCGGACATCCCTGCCTGTATGTAGGAGGCTGAAGTGCCTAGTCCAATGCTTGGCACACAGAGTATTCAAAGTTCTTCACTCATTAGTCTCCCCATTCGTAGAAGGCTTCCGCTATGTTATATTCCTGTGCTTTGTTCATGCAGGGGCCCTGTTCCCAACTTCTTCCTTCCTCTCCTTTCTATTATGTTTTAAAATATAATAGTTAACATTTAGTGGATGCTTCTAATGCTCCAGGTACTATCCAATAGCATTACATGGATTAGCTCATTTAAGCTTCCCAATACTCTATGTAGTGGGTACTAGCAAGACCCCTTTCTGGGCCTCAGTTTCTAAATTTGTAAAATAAGGATTAAAATAATATCTAATAGGATTGTTGTGGGAGTTAAGTGAGTTAATCATGAAGTGGCTAGGATGTGGTAAGCACTTAATAATATATTAGCCATTATTGTTATTATGATACCTTCTAATGTGAAAATTTAAAGCTCGTGTTGATTAATGACTTCCTAGTAGCCACTAAAACCAAGATTTGGACTCAGCCATGCCTCCAGAGTCTGGACTCTTAAACACTGGGCTCCACTACCTTCCTGGCTCGTTTCCCTACTTACTCAAATAGCCCACCCCTCTAGGAAGCCTGGGTCACTCATTTAGGTTCCTAACATCTCCTTAGAATGCATCATGATGTGTAGCATAGTGTTCCACTCATATAAAACCTTAAATACATAAAATAATTTCCAGCTTTGTTTCAATTGTATTAAGGATTAGGGACAGACCTATACTAATGACATAATATTTGCATTTCTTACTTGTGCTGGGGATCCACCAGACCTCCCCCAGGTTCGGTGATTTGCTATGAGGACTCACAGGACTCAGCATATAGTCATGGCTATGATTTATTACAGCAAAAAGATACAAAGCAAAGTCAGCCAATGGAAAAGGTAGGTGCGTGGGGCAAGACCCAGAAGAAACCAGGCACTAGCTTCCCAGAGTGCTCTCCAGTGAAGGCACAGACCCGCTGACCCCTCCAGCAATGAGTTGTACCAACATGTGTGAAGTGTCTACCAGGGAAGCTCATTAGAGACTCGGTGAGGGTTTCTACTGAGGGCCGAGCACATAGGGACTATGCCTAGCATGTAATAAAATTCCAAACTGGCAATTCCTTTCCCTGTTCTCTGTGGGAATATGGAAGCTTCCGCATTAGCCTCATCCTTGTACAAACAGTTTAGGCACAACGAGTCACTCATAAGTTCTGAGGATGTGGGAATCCTCCTGTAATGGTTAGACCTACATGTCAATTTGGAGGAATTTCTTTGGATGAGATTACATTTAAATCAGTGAATTTTTAGTAAGTGGATTGTCTTCCATAATGTGGGTGGGCCTCATCTAATCCACTGAAGGTCTGAGTAGAACAAAAAGACTGGCCTCCCCAGCAAAAGGAAATTGTCAAGCAGACCACCTTCAGACTCTTGATCAGCTCTCCTGGGTCTCCAACCTGCCAGTCCGCACTGAAGATTTTACAAGTGCCAACTTCCATAGATACACGAGCCGATTCCTTTCTATACACACGTACACACATCCATTTGGTTCTGTTCATCTGGAGAACCCTGCCTAATACACCTCCCAAAACCCAAGTTCCCACATGCCAGTCAAGGGTCCACCTTGCAAGCAGGTCTTTCTACACATAGCAGTCTCAGGCCTTCTACCTTAACTCTTTTCTGTACGCCACTAACCTTTAGAGCTGCAAAAGCCACAGGGCAGTAATACCATGGAGCAGCAGAGTCCATGAATGATAAGAAATTATGAGGTGGAAAGTTATTAGAGAGAAGGTGGCTGATGGTGGCAGAGAAGTGGAAGCCACCATAGAAACCTGGAATGGGGGCTTCCCTCCAAATGGGACATGGGAGGTGCCTGTAGCTGGGGGAACAGAATGAGCAGGTAACAAGATGTTCCTTTGTTCCATAAAACCTGACTACATAACTGGGGTTTGTGGCGGATTAAAGATGGCCAGAAATTCTCTGCCACTCTGCATAAAGATGTAGAATGTTTCCCCCTCCTTGAATCTGGGCTGACCTGTGATTTTCTTTAACCAAGAGAACACCACAGAACTGACATTGTAGCTGTTCTGGGCATAGCCTTACCAAGGCCTGGCAGCTACTGCTTTTGTGCTCTTGGGAGCCACGTATCACCATGTCATGAAGTTCGGTTACTCTGCAGGAAAAACCACTGGAGAGAGAAAAAGAGGAAGAGAGAGGGAGAGAGAGGCCAGGCCAGTGCCCAGCTGTTCTAGCTCTCCCAGTTGAGGTCCATGCATGTGAGTGATGTCATTCAGGATGTTCCAGCCCAGTTGAGACTCCAGATGACATTACCTACATGTGTGTCCCCAACCAAGACCATCAAAAATTTTGCCCTGCTGAGCTCCACTCATATTACAGAATCAAGAGCAAATAATAAAATGCTGTGACCTTAGACCACTAACTTATTTTTTAAAGAATAGTTAACTGGCTTTTAGAATGAGAGGAAGGGAGAGGAGAGAGCATAACATCAATCAACTGCCTCTTTCATGCCCCTACTGGGGATCGAGCTCACAACCTGGGCTTGTGCCCTGACTGGGGAATCGAACCAGCAACCTTTGAGTGCACAGGACAAGACCCAACCAACTGAGCCACACTGGCCAGAGTTAGACCACTAACTTTTAGGATAGTTTATTTCTTAGCAAGAGATAACTGATATGGTAAAGCAACTGAAAAGGTCTGAGGGCAGTGGCTTCATTCAAATGGTAGGACACTAGAGAAGAAAGCAAGAGCTGTCTGGGACTAGGGCACAGGATGACTCCATAGGGCTCGGCACAAAGTACTCTTTTCCAGTTTCCACTGTTTCACAACTCTGACATGTGTCACTTCACAAAGGAAACAATCTGTACCCTGCTGAGTTAAGCTTTACCCTAGAATCCCTTCCAGACCTTCCCAACCCTCAAACCTACGTGTTTGTGAACAGTTGATTGGGATCCCATGCCCAGTGAGTCATGTTTGTCTTCCGAATGCCTATTGCCTGAGTGAAAATCTTAGATCATTGAAAGTCCCACACCCTGAAGCTTATGTCTCCATTCAGGAAGTCAATACACCATAGAACCTCATCTCTGGCAAAGATTCTCAGCATGAGCCTTAAGTACAGACATGCAGAAAGCCAAGTCAGTGAGTCCAAAAATGGGGTAGTTACCTCCAAAACCAGTCTGACTAATTTTATTGGCAGAATACGTTGGTCATTTAGTTGTAGCAGAAACTGAACCTATGAGTGGTTGTTGCAAATATTTTCATCTCTCATTTATGGATGAGGAGAGAAAGAGAGAGAGAGAGAGAGAGAGAGAGAGAGAGAGAGATTTTTTCAAGATTACCAGAGCCACTCACCAAATCAAATTTGAAGTGAGGCAGGGATGTAATCTAGGGCTTTCTCTACTATTGGCAGTATTAGTTTTCACTGATATGTTTGTCTGTTTGTCCACTAGAGAGGGCATAGGTACAACACAGCATTTTCTGTTTAGTACTTAAGCAAAACACATTTCCTCTTTGTGTTTTCCTGAGACACTTGATTGGTTTCTTATGGGCAGTCTCAGGCATTTCTTAGGGGACAGGAGGCTGGGGGAAGAGAGTTCTAATAAAAAATAAATTCCCAAAGGATCATGTGTGGAGAAGGAATGTATAAGCCCAGCCAGCGGGCAGCGTGTGGAAAGGCTCTCCCCACTGCTAATTTTTGGAGAAAGAATTGCCTGAGCTAGAAATATGACGTTTTTCTAGGCCACCTCTTTACATCTGATAAAAAAATGACCACTTTTCAATATGTTCATATGAATGAAAGTATAGCTAGGAGGTAATCTAAAATGATAAATCAGAGTGAATAAAATTTACTTGTGTGTATCCAGTCAATAGACACTCTGTTTTGTTTATAGCATATGGAGAATCCATCCATCCATCCATCCATCCATCCATCCAACAAATGGTGATTAAACACGTACCACGTGCAAAGCCTTACAGAGACACGTTAGGTAGAGACCGTACTTCCTGCTCTCCAGAAATTGCTTTATAATCTCATAAAGGGGACAAGACAAGATGTGAACACAAAGACCTATGATCAAGGTAATAAATGAGTAAGTACCATAGGAGAGAAAAATACAGTGAGATGAAAGTTCAGAAAAGGGAGACATCACTTCTGGCCAAAGGAAATATAGAGTAGAATGATTTCTTAAAAGTATAATCTATCACCCTCCAACTCCTGGTTTAAAAGCCTCACACAGTTATTAGCTATATGACCTTGGGCAAATCATAAATTTTCTGTGTCTTAGTTTGCTTATCTTTTAAAAGGAAGGGTTGGACTAAATGATCTTGAAGGTCCTTTCCGCTCTAAAGTACTGGGATACATAATTTTTCATGAGAAGGCCCAGCAAAATATGTGACAATCTATTCTTTATACAACCAGAGTAACTCCTGAAACCTAAATAAGATCAGGTTACCCATGGCTGAAAACCCTTTCATGGATGCATTTCAAAGAAAAATCAAACTCCTTTTGATGGTGCACAAGGTCCTGCATGGTCTGGCCCTGCTCTGTCTCTAACCCCAGAGCCCAGATCTCCTCCCTCCCCTGCTCTCCTGTCACAGGGACCTCTTTTCCGTTCCCTGAATGCACCAATCAGACCCTTCACACATGCTGTTCCCTCTGCTAAGAATGCCTAAAAGCAGATGTGTATGTGCATGTATAATTTTTATGAAAGGAATAAAAGCACACAATTGAAAAGAGTCAAATGATACTACAAGATTATAACCCAAACCCATAGGGTTGGGAGATTGGGGGAATAGAAATCATATTCATTGTATGGACTGTGCTTAGACTCTTGTGTCCATGCACATCTCACCATTTCCCCTGGTCCTGGCCTCCTGGATAGGGAGCCCCTCAACTTTTCCATGGAATAAAAACCCTCTGGAATGCTGGCAGGCTGAGGGAGGGAGAGTGGTCTGGATAGGTGAGGTGGAGGGGAGAATCTGGGTGTCCCAGTGTGCTTTATGCAGACTTTCATATCATCCTTCTGATTTCTTCCTCATGCCTTCACCCTTGTCTGCCACCCATAGGCGTCTTCACTCCCTGCAACGTTTCTGGGGAGTTCAGTGCTGTGACTTGGCTCCTTTTACACTAGCATCCTGTTAGCAAGCACTTGGCATTCAGCGTCCTTCTTCTGCTAAGTCCTCCTTCCACTTTTTATCTTTCAAAAACATGTTCCCTCTTTGAAACCACAAAGCTCTTTCTCTTCACCCATTCTCTTTGTCCTTCTCAGTTTCTTTCTCATTAATAATTATTTTTACACTCAATTTTGGTGGGGTTTGTGGAAGGGGTAAGGATGAACGAATGTCTTCTGTCTTCCAGGTTTAACTGGAGTGTCTCCTACCTCATCTCGCTTTTAAACTTTCATCCTTTAGCTATCAGGTTCCAAGTCAGAGGTGAGCTTCCCTGACCACATGTCTAAGTAGACCCTCCTGTAATTATCTATGAGAGTGCCCTCTTTGCTTCCTTCATCTCATTTAATATGATTTAAAGCCATGTCCTTATTTACTGACTTTCTAGTTTTGAATACAGATGTTTATTACTTTAAGGCCTGCTTGCTTCCACTAGAATGCAAGCTCAGGAAAGGCAAGAGCATGTCTATTATCTCCAACCAATTTACTCTGAGTGCTTAGCACATCCCCTCACTATAGCAGGGGTTCAAGGATGCTCACTGATAAACGTTCACAAACATGAGGTTCAAATTTGGACTCCACTGACAGAGCTCACACCACCAGGTGAGAGCAGGCTGGAAGGAAAAAAGACAACGGTGTAGCAAATGGCGTGTGAGAATGGATGCTGGAGCCAAACTTTCTGTGCTCAAATCTTAGAACAACCACTCACTTAGTTGTGCAAACATGTGGATAAATTGCATAGAAATGAAGGTAATAATAGCACCCCTGCCGCCTGGGACTGTTGTAAAGATTAGAATGAGTCCACACATCTACAGTTCTTAGAACAATGGCTAGCACACAGCGAGATCTACATTAGTGCGGCTGTTATGTATCAGAGCACTTGGTTTGGGAAGGCCTTGGCTAGGTGAGACTCAATGTTTCACCCTGAAAATGTAAGGCTAAACTTCCATAGGGTATAACCAACTTGGCACTGCACATCTGGAATGCTTAGGATCCAATTTTGAATTCTTGGTTCTACCGCATAGGTTTTCATTCTGTTTCTACTTATGTCTAGTAGTTTATAAAGTAGAGCCCCTCCTAGCCCCAAACAAAAGATTCCTCCTTGGGGACAAGGTATGGTGGGGCAATGGGGTAAAGGATGCTAGGAAGGGGGTAACTTGATAGGCTTGAAAGAATAGAAAGCTTGGAGGAGTGGGTGTGAGAGTGAAGGAGGGGGATTGGGCACAGACAGATGTTGGTTGAAATGCCAGCTCTGCCACTACGAACTGTGTGACCTGAACCATTCACTGAACCTCTTGGTGCCTCAGTTTCCTTGGCTATGACAAATATAATAATAGGAGATGATGTACATAGAAAGTTAGGCCAATACCTAGTGCTGAGAAAAATGCACTAGCATTTTAATTATTATCATTATTATTAGGACTAGAGGCCTGGCACACGAAATTCATGCCTGGGTACGGTCCCTAGGCCTGGCCTGCAATCAGGGCCATCTTCCCAGCTGCCTGCAACCGGCCCCGTCCCCTGCTGCCACCCACTACCGGTTTCCCATTCACCATCAGGCGATTGGAGCCTGAAGGCCGGGGGGAAAGGACCAAGAGGTCGGCCATTCCCGCCCGCTTGACAGCCCCGCCCCTGCTGCAGGTTGCCCTCTGTGTGTGAGGTGACCGGAGGGGCGGGGACCTTGGCCTGGCTCCACCCGCACCCCCCACCACACATCCCTGGTTCCCCATTCACCATCAGGGGATCGGAGCCTGCCAACTTGGGGGAGGGACCAAGAGGTGGTCAGTGCACCTCATAGTGACTGATCGAGCAATCGTTCTGGTAGTTCTGCCATTAGGGTCAATTTGCAGATTACCCTTTTATTATATGGATTATGTAGGATAGAGGCCTGGTACATGGGGGGGGGGGCTGGCCTGCCCTGATGGGGGCCCCGGATCAGGGTGGGGGTCCCCACTGGGGTGTGGGGCCAGCCGGGGCGAGGGGCCGTGGGCAGTTTGCAGGCCGGCCATGCTCCTGATCGGGGTGGGGGTTCCCACTGGGGGGCGGGGGTGGTCGGGACAAGTGTCCACGGTCATTCTGGTCTCTGGTTGTTCCGCCGTTTTGGTCGCTGGGCTTTTATTATATAGGATTAGTCAGCTTTCAAGTGCAGACCCTCTAGCTAACCCTGGCACTGGCTAACACCCTATGAACCTCACTCATTTCTCTTCCCCTTGAAGTAGCAGGCCTGTTTCCCAGGTCTTAACACTTTGGATTACAGATTTTTTCTTGTTGATCCTGAGTTGTGGGGTTTTGTTTGTTTGTTTTTATCTTTGCATAACGAGTCATTATTCTGAAATTTCTTGAATACGTAGGTCTATTCAGGGTCTAACAAATTTCAAAGTCCTTCAGTTGCACGGTTTTCTTTCAGGGCCAGGAGAAGGCCCATACCATGTGTTCACACGGTCCTCTGGGTAATAAAACTTGTGAAAGAGTAATAGACAACTACCATCAGTTAACACTACTGTCTCTCTCCACTACAACTTCCACTCTGTCATACTTCCCCTCGTGGTCAGGGACATTTTTGGCAACCAGCTAAGGGAAAGTTGAGCTTCATTGGGATTTACTGAGATATGTTTCCATAGCTCACAGGCTCTTCTGGCCTCCCCGGTGTTGGAATGGCTCCCAGCGACACTCCTGGAAGAAATGCACTGCTGGCGCAAAGGGGCGTGGCCAGAAGTCCTGTCATGACCAGAATATAGCCTATATTCCACGTCGCAGAAGCACTGGAAATATATGAGTTGTGGAGGACAAACAAGGTCTGAAGTATTCAGAGACAGAAGCTAGTCCATGGAAAGTTCTTTCAATCTTCAGACGTGTAAGGTTGGAAGCCAAAGATTGACTAAGTCAACAGTCAAAAACACCAAAAACAAAAAACAAATTTAATCATTCATGATAGAATGGAGGCTTCACTGTTCTTCTCCTTTGACAGGAGCCCATGGCAACCTCACCCCACCCCCCAGCACAGGAAAGAAATGTTCATCCAGGTCTCTGTTATTTCCACCTGCCTCCCAGCCACCAGTGCCCTGGCAGCTCCGTGAAGGAGGGGAACACCCCTGAGTCACTCCGGTATGCTTAGCACAAGCACAGGCACAGCAAAGGTTTGTTGAAGAAACAAATAGGCATATAAATTAGTCTATATCTATTGACATACAACAATGAATCGTCATGCATGTGGTCACTCTTCACTTAACAGTTCAAACTCTCCTAACCCTAACTGGGCAAATTGCCCTAAAATCCATGAGCTTTGGGGGATAGAATATTTTCACCAGATGGATATCCTCTTTGTTTTTCCATTGTTGAGCCTTCATTCCTAAGTTTTCTTCTCCTTCCCTTTTTATACTCTTTTCCCCTAGCCTCAAACTCTCACTAACACATACATGTGCATGCACACACACACACACACACACACACACACACACACACACACAACACACGCACACGTTTATGCTTATATGCACTGGAAGAATCGATTGTGAATTGCCGAGGCTTATGGTTAGAGTTACTTTAACCCTTAAATTTGTTGCCCACGTTGCTCTGAAATCTGGAGAGAGCAAGGAGAGAGGAAGTCCTGCAGTCAGGAGCAAGCAGTGCCCTGGTGAAGGCAGGAGAGGTCTTGTCCCAGCTGACAGTCTGCAGGAGACGAAAGACACTGATCTTAAATGGGCCTCAGGAGAGAAAATGCATGTCTAGGACTAAACCTCTGATAGTTTCTCATAGGTCAACAGGAAGGATTCCTTCCTTTCCCAGCAATAGCACAGTACATTCGTTGAGATAAGTGACCTCTCATTTTATTTCCTTACAGACTAGATTATAACCTTCTAAAATAAAACACCTCACCCTAGGATATGCATGGCATGGAGTGGAAAGCTACTGTGCTGCCTGTCCAATATCCATTACCTGTTATTCTGATAACAGTCCACGGGGTTTACGACACTGGGACTCACTTCATGCCTGGATCCAGGAGTAGGCCCCGGACTCAAATTGGGTAAGACATTGCTACCTCAGAAATTAAAATTTGAATAAAGTGTCAAAAATGAAAATGGCTGCAATTCTTTTACCTCAACCTCAGTGGCTTGAAGAAAGTGTCCATTTATTCCTGGCCTCAGGTCCTTGAAGCTTTTCCTGTACTAAGATCTGCTGTTTTAAATTTTTCACTTCCCATCTATGAGCTATTCCTTAATCTTTTAACTCTTTTCTTTCTTCTTCTTCTTTTTTTTCCTTAATTGTTTCAGTATGGGTTTCTGTAGCTTTTAGGCAAATAACCTAGTAGATCCAGGTAGACGAAGTGGATCTGAGATGTCAAAAAGGCCAATATCTGGGGCCGGACACAGTTGTAATTGTACAGCAGCAAAAACTTGTTTCTTGGAACTCCCATTTCTTTTCCATTTCCCCCAGGCTGTGAAGCCAACAATTCCCATCCCAACGGCCACCTCCACAACACTCTGTGCCATGGGGCCCTCTCCAGTTTCTCCCTAGAGAATGCCTCGCCCTGAAAAGACACTGACATCAGTCATCATTTATTCATCCACTGCTTTTCAAGCACCTGTTGCAGGTGCTTTTCATACATCAGTATGATCTCTGCTCAGTGCTGCTTTCATTCTAGTGTTGGGAAAAGACAATGATCAAGTAAACAAATTAACAATATAATTGGGTGGAGTGATGAAGGGTGACATGATAGAGAATGACTGGGTGATCTGGGAGGACTTCCCTGCAGAGCTGAGATGGGGCTCACTTGTGAAAACCAGCCACATCCGAATATAGGGGGTCAGGGGTGGTGGCAAAGCTCTCTGGGGAAATGAAGCAGCAAGTTCAAAGGCCCTAAGATGGAGACAAACGTGGTGTGCTATGGTAATGTGTGTGTGGGGGGGGGGGCGGGGGGGATAGAAGTATAAGAGGTCAGAGATCTATGCATGGGCCAGATGACATTGGGTTCTATAGATTATATGAAGAAGTTTGCATTTTGTCTTCATTGTCATGTAAGCATTAGAGGAGTTGACATGATATAATTTGTGTTTTTAAAAGATAACTGACTGCAATATAGATGATCAGGGAATATAGATGATCAATATAGATGATCAATATAGATGATCTATTGTAGAACAGGGAAACCAGCTGGAAGGCCATAGCAGTAGTTGTTGCAAGAGAAAATGGGGCTTGGGCAAGAGTGGAGATGGAGAGAAGTGAGAAGATACAGGACATATTTTGGTTGTGGAACTGAAGGTGCTGGAAAAAGATGAGTGATGGTGTGTGCCATTTGCCGAGAAGAGGACACCTGAGCAGGCAGAGGTATGATGGAGGAGGCAGAATGTTCAGCCATCCAAGTGGAACTGTCTAGAGTCCATTGGAGGCATCAGGGATGACATAAAGTTAGGAATCATTAGGATATGGCTTGTATTTAAGGTCACAGGACTAGATGAAATATCCAAGGAGAAATATAATGAGAGAAGAGAAGGGAAGGGTTTGCCACTGTCCCAATAGTCAATTGAGACAGTTGACTATTACAAAATTGAGCCATCATAAAAAATGTAATTAATTTAATTAATAACCTCGTCAAGGTTCTTATTTAAGATATTAATCCAGATCTTTGACCTTGATGAATTTACAGTGTAATGTAATATTTTGAGGCACTTATCATTATACATTTTTAATGGCAGGATATTCCTTAGAATAAATCTTATGGCTAAATCACAGTGTAAAATTGGAAGTGCTCTGGTTGTTTCTGGGTGGGTGGGAAGTAGCAGAACACCCTGATTCTTAGTATTCCCTCAAGCACCAATTCCCCAACACTCACTCTCAAAATGCTCTCCGAGGATTCACTATGGGACTCTATGTCTACATGGAGAAGACCGAGAAAATCCCTCACCTCTTTGAAATATCTCATCAAATGTCACCTCATCGATAAGACTATCTCTTAACCACACTAAAGAAAAATTGCACACTCTCTCCACCCCTCCCTTAGTCCTTTTAATACTTTTGGCCTGCTCTTTGTTTAAAACACATAGCAAATACTAACCTACTATAGGCTTTACTTATTATTTTTATTTTATTTTGAATTCTCTTTCCTTGCTAGAAGATAAACTCCACAAGGCAAGCATTTTTTATTTTTATTTTTTTGGTATACTGGTATATCCTATACAGTTATAAATAGTGCCTGGCACATGGTAACACTCAGCAAATATTCCTTGAATGAATGAATGAATGAATGAGCTAATGTTACAGAAGAAGCAGTTTTTTAGTGGACACAGTATATTTTTTTTATCCCTCGAATACTTATTGAATATCTAGATAATCTACTCTGTGCTAGATAATACAAGAAAAATAAAGGCATTTAGAAAATGAAAATGTTTAAGTAAGGCTTTGTCTTATCTTAGGCACATTGGAGAACTCAATAGTATAGTTTCTGATTCTAGAGATGAGTACTATTTCCTTTCTATTTTAATTGTCAGACTGGTAGATTTGAATAGTAGTCTCAGTTTTTCACTCCCATAATATAATAGCATCCTGATCCCATGTCCCCACCATAGAAGTTGGAGTGCCTCTTAGAGCAGGCAGAGCATTCATCGCTGATTTTGAGCTGTGCCATGTGACTTGCTCTGGCCAATGGAAAGTCAGCAGGTGTGTTCTGAGCAGAGGATTTCAATGTGCTTGAGTGTTCTATCTTATCCTGGGCTTTTGCTATCTGCCATGAGATGAATAAGTAGTCATCAGCCACTGGTCCCAGAATGAGAGACAGGAAGAGCAAACCTGAACTCAACCTCTAGCCTGAAACTGAACCTCCTGACAAGCCACACACCTGGGAGCAAAAAATTAATCTTTGTTGCTGTGAGCCCGAGATTTGGGAATTGGTTGTTACCCAGAAGTAGCACATTAAAAAGATGACTAATATAGTCATAAATAAACATAATGAGCTTAACAATAGTAGCTCTCCTCCCTGGAATTTAAGATGGAAAGAAAATTCTACCTTCCATTTAAATTGGAGAGAAGGCATTTTGTGGTTTTCTTAAAACTTCCTTGAAGGTGAACAAACTAAAAAACCAAAAAGAGGAGTATTTCCTAAGGGAGACGTGATTTAATGTGGTGCTTTAATGAAGGCAAATGACCTTGCAGGAAAGAGCACAAGAGTGGGAGCAGCCCAGCCAGTGTAGCTTGGTGTTTGAGCATCGACCTATGAACCAGGAGGTCACAGTTCAATTCCAGGACAGGGAACATGCCCGGGTTGTGGGCTCAATCCCAGTGTGGGGCATGCATGAGGCAGCTGATCAATGATTCTCTCTCATCATTGATGTTTCTATCTCTCTCTCCCTCTCCTTTCCTCTCTGAAATCAATAAAAAAATATTTTTTAAAAAGACTGGGAGCAAAGAGGTGAGTCCTAGCCTGACTATGCCTGCTCCTCCTCTGAATGAGCCCTGGGGTGTCTACTAATCCCTGGATGTTCCTGCACCCACCAGAGTATAGGGCATGGAAGTCCATGGCTGCTATGGTAGCTTTCTGCTCTAACATCAAATTAACCCTCCTTATTGTAGAAGCAGAAGAAAAGTTATTATGTAGCAATAGAAGTAAAGTACTCTAATGATGGCTGGGAACAATAATTTTTTTAAAAAAATAAAAACAAAACTCCATGCAATTACATTATCCTGTTGCTATAAATATAATTTCCAAAGTAAATGGAAAGAAAGAGGACAGCCCCAAACCAAACCACATCAAAATAGCAAAACCCTGTAGGTAAGACAGATAATTCTACAGAAAGACTTGAGGACATTTCTTTGATAAGAAAATAGGTTGAGAAGCAGGGTATCCTTTGTTTATAAGGGTAAGCTTTAAAAAATAACAAGCGCCTAGAAACATGTGGAATGTAGTTCTCACCTCACTTGGATATTGCAAATGCCTGGGTCAAGTGTCCAGGTTGCTTTCTATGGTATCCTATTCACTGTTCTTAGAACTGCTTTTGCAGAACTGATGTACTTGCCTTGCCAAGCTTGACTCCAGGTTATGGCCAGCATTCTGTGGGCGGAGGCAGAGCTGTGGAAGGGGGTGCCCTCTGAAAGGCGAATTTTACGGGAGAATGCCTTTTTAGTTGTCTCTCCCCCGCCTCGACCCGCCCCCCCCCCCCCCCCGCCCCATCTCCTCTTCAAGAAAGATTATCTGTCTCAGTAAAATGTCTTGTCTTTTCTTGATCACTTTTTGAAATCTGCTAACAGCAATCTGCTTTGTTCCATCGGGAAGTCCTGTCATCTCTCAGGCAGGGAGAATCATCAATGGCATCTCACTTCAACAAATTAGCCACAGTGTTTACACTGCAAGTCCTGGGGGCTGGGTTTCCTTACATCTCAAGAAATTCCCAGGATTCTAATGTTTTTCCAAGTGGGAGGGTTTTGATGGAATGCATTTTCCTCCTGTAGCTTAGCATGCATTGTTCTATATGATCCTACTGAATGCTTTAAGCCGAACTCTTGGAAATATTTACACACGTGGACACACACACACACACACACACACACACACACACACACCACACTCACTCACCCATGCAAGTAAATAAAGAAGCCAGTATGGTGCAGGGGAAGGAAACTGATCTGAAAGTTAGGAAACCTGCAGACTTGCATTCCAGTTCTGGTTCAGGTAAACCAATCATTAATTGTGCGACTTTAGGCAAAACACTTCTCCCAGTGAGTCTCTTTCCTCCAGTGTTCAATGACAAATGAAGGGGTTGGGTCGATTATTCCTAATAGCTCCTCCAGCTCTAACATTCTATAATGTTATGCTTCTAATTGGTAGCCAGATAGGGATACATTTTCTTAAGGCCAAGACCGTAGGACACCAGCAGGAGATATCTTGCGGTGGGTGCAGAGAGACCCATGAATTCCTGCCTCGATTCCCACACAATGGCACTAACACAGCTACAAAGCGGTGCTATGATGAGGCTGTTTCTGCAGATGCCACCGCTGTGTTTTATTGTACTGGTCCTCACGCGGAGCCTGAAGGATTATAGGGCCAAGGCTAAGGGAACAACATAGAAAAACATCACAGTCAGAGGTGACCTAAATCACTTCCTGAGGTTCCTTTTAGGCCCATGAGTCAATGTATAGGAAGACTGGGCTTATTAATCAAAAAAGGCTGATCTGCTCAATGTCTAATTATACCTGTCATTCCGTAGCCCACATCCCAGCCTGACATGGTTTCTCTCTCTGAAGTCACAAAGCTCTATCTGCAGACCAGTCCTTAGTTGATCTGTGTATTTTCTGTGTGACACGTCTCTTCCACATGACAGTTCAATTGTCCAGAGAAACACTAAAACCTCTTCATAGAGCAGCCCAGCAACCCAGACCACACAAACCCTGTCTCTCCTCCTCTCCCCTTGTGGCTCCTGTTAAATTCGCAACCAACTCTCAAGGCCAAGCTCAAATCCTTCCTCCTCCAAGAAGCCTTTCTTGATCCCCTCCCCATCAGACTTAATCCCTCCATTCCTTACACTCCCCAAACACTTTGTACCTTTATTATTTTAGCACTTACTTACCTGAGTCTGTCTTATATTAAAGTTTCTTTATGCATATGTCTTTTCTATGACATTTTGAACTTGGGCAGAAATGTCTTAATTTTTTTTTCTATTATCTACAGCATTTAGTAAAATGCTTTGCACATAGTAGGCACTTAAAATTGTTCCAGGAAGTGTGAAGGTGGAAAATAAATGGAATGGAACACATGTCTTATCTGTTATTTTATTTTCAATAACAAAATGCATTTTATATGTAGTGAATTCTTAAAATTGTTGGATCACTTATAAATGCATTAAATAATGCAATCGTAAGGTAGAAAACCAATTAGCCTTGTAATTTGTTCGCATTGCACATTAAAATAAATTCAGTCTATTTAATCAGTGTCAAGAATGAAATTTGCCAGTAATATTCATTTAGAGGTAAATGCTTCTTTCATTCACCCAATGAATTTATTTATAACAAGTCTCTACACACTTTAATTTGGAAGGAATGTATACTTTTAATGAAACACTCATAGTATTTAATTAATCATTTACAACAGCCATAAAAGACATGAAAAACCATCTTTCCATTTAAATGACTATTTCCTAGTATAACAAACTTTTCCACTCCTACTTAAGGCAAGCTACAGCAATTTCTGTTACAGCGTTTTACATTTGTCAACCTCGCCATCGCCTCATTCTTTTCTTCCCTTTATTGTTTTTGCGCTCAATCAATTAAACTAAATCAAAGGCTGTTAACGTGATCTTCATCTATCTCAGCCTCTCTCTGCTCCTCCCTCCACTTCACCTAATGTCAAAACATCCTTCACATACACTTCTTAAAATTCTCAAAAGTATTCTTTTAAGTTTGAGCTTCATTAACTTGTAGAAAAGTGCAGTGTCTTGACTAATGGCCATTTTTCACACAATTTTTCTATACTAGGTTCCGTACAATGCACAGAAATCCAGTTCTCTTTGGATAACCTGTGTCCCCTGGGCAAAGTTAAGCAAGAAAATGTCCTCATTGTCTGTGACAATTCTGCTTTGTCCATCCCCACCCAGGGCTCTGATAAAATGATGAGGTGAGCTTGGTATACCCTAATGCTTAGTCTGCTAGTATAGGATAGTGCCATTGGAGCAGCGTCCTATTTTGTTCTAAACAAAAGACAAGGAAATATACTTCAAATTTCTGACATTGACCAACTCTTTAACAAATATTTGTTCACCATTATTGAGTGTCTAGTACGAGAATGGTGCTGTGCTAAAAGAGTTTGTAGTCTTGGGGAGAGAGATTATCATCAAATTTTTCAACACAACCCAGTCAATGCTATAATAAAAATAGACAGTACTAGAGTTTCTCATAGGGAAACAGAGATGAAATTAAAATCATTTTTAGAATGTGAGCTGGGAATTGTGCATGTTTTATGGAGAAAAAGTACAAAGATAACCAGTGCAATAGGAGAGTTAGGGCTTGTGCTTACATAGCAATGACATAGCATGACTGTGTCTTTCTTCTGATACTTAACAGGTTCTACACTCTCAAGGTTGCTTTCAGATAGAGAGATGAGCGTAGTCGTCAAAGAGGAGGAGGCTTTGAGGTCAGCTTTGAAAGGAGGGTAGAATATTATAGGTGCATAAGGATAGGAAGGAAAAGAGAGAAAGCACAAATGTGAGTCTTCATGAGATTAGAACAATGACATTGTTCTGCTCTTTACCTTTCTAAGCAGACACCAGATACTATAATGCTGCCTTTTGCATATATATATATATATATATATATATATATATATATATATATATACTAGTGGCCTGGTGCATGAAATTCACGCATGGAGGGGGGGTCCCTCAGCCCAGCCTGCACCCTCTCCAATTGGGGACCTCTTGGGGGATGTCCAACTGCCCTGTGGGATCAGGCCTAAACCGGCAGTCGAACATCCCTCTCACAATCTGGGATTGCTGGCTCCTAACCTCTCACCTGCCTGTCTGCCTGATCACTCCTAACTGCCTCTGCCTACCTGCCTGATTGCCTCTAACCTCTCTGCCTGCCTGCCTGATCGCCCCTAACTGCCTCTGCCTGCCTGCCTGATCACCCCTAACGGCCCTCCCCTGCCTGTCTGGTTGCCCCAACAGCCCTCCCCTGCAGGCCTGATCTCGCCCCCAACTGCCCTCCCCTCTGGCCTGGTTGCCCCCAACTGCTTCTGCCTGCCTGATCACTCCTAACTGCCCTCCCCTGTCAGCCTGATCCCACCCCAACTGCCCTCCCCTGCCAGCCAATTTGGTTCTGATTGGTCAGTTTCTATGCCAGTCAGCATCAAAAGCTCCACCTCCTAGGCAGCCATTGGCTCCTTACAGTTCACCCAGATTTTGTTCTGATTGGTCAGTTTCTATGCCAGTCAGCATCTCTGGGCCTATCTCTGGGCCTGATCAGAGAGGCGGGGCTGATCAGCAGCCCCCGTGGAGGCCCGGAGAGAAACAGAGGCATGGTGAAGCCTGGAGAGAAAGAGAGAGGCAACAGCTGATCAACAGCTGCCACGGAGCCTTCGGATCAGACCCTGCCTCTCTCTCCAGGCCTCTACCCAGGTCTGATCTGCAGCCTCCTCAGCAGTCAGCGCTGGGTCACCACGGCAACCCAGCACTGACTGCAGTACTGACTTCCAGTGTTCGGTCAAGCCTTCGGTCGGTTGTTATGGACCCTGGGATTTTATATATTAGGATACTACAGGCCGGTACATGAAATTTGTGTACTTGTCGGGGGAGGTCCCCCAGCTTAGCCTGCCCTCTCACAGTGCAGGAGCCCCGCGATCACCCCAAAGAGGTAGGCCCCGCCTACCCATCTAGGCTCCTCAATGGATTTCCCCAAAGAGGTAGTTCAGAGCGGGGGGTCCTGCCACTGCGCCCCGCGGAGCTGCAGGACCCTGGCCTCGCCACACGGACCAACGAGACCTGCCTCTGCGCTGCGCACACAGTGTCAAGCCCCCGCCCACCTGCGCGCACCCGTTGCACATGCAGCCTCCTGGTGATCACTCATTATGGCGTGAAGACGCCACGGTGTGAGGGCGTCACGACCACATAGGCTTCTATTATATAGGACTAGGGGCCCAGTGCACAAATTCGTTCACCTTGAAAGGAATTGTGGGCCATCAGGCTGCGGTGGGCACAAGGGCGAGTCTCAGCCCATCTTCCGTGCCCCCACCTGGCCCCTTCCACCACGGTCTGGTCCCCTGTCTGCCATCAGCCCTGCTCCCACCACTGTTGGTGCCAAGCTATCAGGACTGGTGCTGGGCACCAGCAGTGCGCGAGCGCTGGGAAGGACTGCAGCATGCGGGAGCAAAGAATTTTCAATAACCACCAGTGGCTCACCCCGATGACAGTAACTGGTGCTCCGCCTTGGTCTGGCACCCCCACTCACCTGCTCCACCATCCTGCCATGGCCAATGCCCACCATATTTCGCGCATGCCCCCTAGTGATCAGTGTACATCATAAAGACCAGTTGTTCGGTTGTTTGGTTGTTTCAGTTTTTCCGCTGTTTGGTCTATTTGCATATTAGCCTTTTATTATATAGGACTAGTAGCCCATTTGCAGGAAAAATCCTGCAAGCGGCTGCTGTGGCTGCCCCGCCTGTACCCGTGTGCCACTGCCACCCGCCCTGCTCCGCCTCACTCCGCCCTGCCCCGCCCCACCCCGCCCGGGCTTTCCCTCTGGCAGCCATCTTGCTTTCCGCTTTTCCTCCGTCTTCCTTCTAAGTTGTCTTCAGTCTTCACTCCTCCCTCCCTCAGCATATGCAAATTAACCGCCATCTTTGTTGGGTAATTTGCATACTCTCCCTGATTGGCTGGTGGGCGTGGCTTTGGATGGTGGGCATGGCTTGGGCGTAGCGAAGGTGCGGTCAATTTGCATATTACTATTTTATTAGGTAGGATTGATTTCAGAGAGGAAGGGAGAAGGAGAGAGAGAGAATCATTGATAGGCTGCCTCCTGCATGTCCCCCATTGGGGATCGAGCCCCCAACCCAGGCCCTGACTGGGAATTGAACCATGACCTTCTGGTTCATAAGTTGACACTCAACCACTGAGCCATGCTGGCTGGGCATCTTTTGCTTTTAAAAACATTGTTATGTTACCAAATATGCATGACCTCACCAGTCCTTGGTCTCTCACTTTTGACCTCATCTGCTACAAATTGTGAAACTTTCACTGGAGATAGAGCTTTATTATAGTCCTCCTTAGTAGCCAGGGAATAAATGGGGAATGGCACTACCTGAGGAATCTCTTTGTTTTCTCCCATAAACTTTCATCTCACACTGTTTATCATAATTAAAGAGCAAATGCACCAGACAGGAACTCTGTTCTACACAAGAATCCCTATGTTCTTGGGTTTCACGCTTTAAAAAAAAAAGAAAAGAAAACCATAGTACAATAGCACAAAGCATGGGCTTTAATTTAGCTGCTGTGCCCATTATGGTAGCTACTAGCCACAAGTGGCTACTTAAATTTAAGTTAGTTAAAATTAAATAAAATTAAAAATTCAGTTCTTTATTCACACAAGCCACATTTCAAGTGCTCAGAACCTACCTAGGGCCAGTGGCGATCCTTTGGGGCAGTGCAGATATAGAACACTTCTTATAGCAGGAAAAGCTCTACTGGACAGTGTGGCTCTAGAGCTTTATGACTTGGTGACCTTGGGCAAATTACTCTATGCCGCAGTTTCCTCATCTATAAATGGTATAATAAATAATGCCTCTTCCGCAGGATTCCCGTGATGATTAAATGAGTTAATTTTTGTAAAGAGCTTGGAACAATGCATAGCACACCCTATATGTGTATGTTAAACAAATAAAAACACACTTAATTTACATATCTGAAATACAGCAGTCAAGTTCAAGTACTACTCAACAGGAATAAAAAGGGGTAGGGTGAGGAATCAATTCCTATTGTTTCCCACCAGCTGAGGGTCTCATCCCACCTCTTCCCTTGGCCTCGACTCATGTTTGTTTTGTTCAGCTGGGGAGACCACCAAGCAGGAGCTCTTCTCCATTGCACAGTGAGTGCTTGATAAATATTTACACTAGAAATAATAATGATGTATATGGAAAAGAATCGCTCTATCATCTTGGAACTGTAGCCACTGCCAAAAAGTAGATGACTTCAAGCAACTCGGCTGTGCTCCATGGCAGATTAGGGGAGGAAGTGAAAAACTCAACTTGTTTAGGGATTTATGATGAGAAATAGCTCTGGTAACCAAAGTCTCTTGGATCCAACCCAGACTGGTAATCCCACTTGGATATATATTTGGGTGTTTTATCATAAATACAAAAAAAAAAAAAGTCTCTTGGCCCGAGATACTCAAAGTGTGCATTGTTGAATGGAATTCTTTCTCACTCCCCATCGCATGGGGATGGTGGACAGATCGTGAAGAGAGAAACTAATATCATTAGTGTATATACCCAAACTACAGACATCAATTTCTCCTTGTCTGGGAAATGTTTGTAATTGTGCAGAATGTAAAATGGGCCAATGACAGGCATAGTCTTTATTATCAAGCAACAATTTGCCTTTTCTCATGCCATCCGTATACTAAGTTTGCCCTATATTCCACCTCTTATTCTCCAAATTCTCTTCATCCTTCCAGGTCCTTATTAAATATCTGTCCCTGCAGGAGGCCTTCTCTGATCACCCCACTGGGTATACTCACTTCCTCTTCTGAAATCTTTGTGTCATTAACAAATTGCCATCATATATAATGTCTATGTGCTTACATGTTTATTTCCCTTATTGAACTAATGTCTTTACATCCTCTGCATCTAGCACTGCATTTTAAACATAGCAATTGCTGCTCAATATCTCATATTGCTGGCTGCCTACTCCAACATGCTGCCTCTCCTTTTACTTAGAAATAGAGTTCTGCTTTGTAGCTGGGCCTTTCCCGGTTTGTTTTACATTTAAAATAATTTAAATAGTTAAAAATTTGGCAGACTCTCACAAGTAGGTGTGCCATTTGTCTAAGTGCCTGACCAATGATAGAAGCAGAAGTGTAATGTGGAACTTTTAGTAAGTCTACATAAAAGAGATGAAGGCATATTATTGTTCTCCCCTTCTTCACTCTCTGCTTTTTGGAATGCAGATGTAATGGCTGGAGCTCTGGCGACCATATCAGACCATGGAATGGTAGGTAATACAGAGGTGGGAGTCTCAGCAGTCAGAAGCCTTGGTCTACAAAATCTCTATGGAGTCATCATTGCAGGTCAGGACTGCCAACTTCTAGGCCTTGTTAGCATAACAGAGAAATAGTCTTCTATCTTTTCCTACGCCCCTTATTTTATCGTTGTTATTACTGTCATATAAAGTTGAACCGAATCCTAAAGCATACATTCAATAATTATTTCTACCAATTCATATAAGTAAGTAAATATGCACACTTCTACTTTATAATAATTTATTTATTTATTTATTTTTAATCCTCACCTGAGGATATGTTTTTTATTGATTTTAGGAAGAGGAAAGGAGAGAGAGAGATGGATGTGAGAGAAACATCGATCGGTTGCCTCCCATACACATCCGGACCAGGGATGGAATCACATCCCTGACTGGGAATCAAACCTCCAACCTTTTGGTGCACGGGAAAACACTCCAACCGACTAAGCCACATAGCCAGGGCAAGTGTTTTAAATTTATTTATTTTAATAGGCTTTATTTTTTAGAACAATTTTGGGTTCACAGCAAAATTAAGGGGAAAGTACAGTTTCCACATAACCGAACACACACACACCCAGCCTCCCCCACCATCATCAACATCCCACACCCAGTTTTGTCAAAATTGATGAAGCAACACTGACACATCATTATCAACAAAAGTCCATAGTTACATCATGATTCACTCTTTGGTGACATATTGATTATATTCTATGGGTTTTGAAAATTATAAAAACATGTATCCATCATTATAGTATCATACAGAATAGTTTCACTGCCTTAAATATCCCCTGTGCCTGTTCGGCCAGCGTGGCTTAGTGGTTGAGCATAGACCTATGAACCAGGAGGTCACAGTTCAATTCCCAGTCAGTGCGCACGCCCAGGTTGGGGGCTTGATCCCAGTGTGGGGTGTGCAAGAGGCAGCCTATCAGTAATTCTCTCTCATCATTGATGTTTCTATCTCTCTCTCCCTCTCCCTTCCTCTTAGAAATCAAATATATATATATATATATATATATATATATATATATATATATATATACTGATATACTGAGTGGCCAGATTATTATGATCTCTGAATGCATAATAATCTGGCCACTCAGTGTATATTCTATATAATAAAAGGCTAACTTGCAAATTGTCCCCTGGACCAGGAGTTCAACCAGCAGGCAGGCTGGCCAACTGCCCATGTCCCCTCCCCCTGGCCAGGCTGGCCGGACCCACCCATGCACGAATTCATGCACCAGGCCTCTAATATATATATATATATATATATATATATATATATATATATATATATATATATATATGAATTATACTGTACCTAGGGATCTTCATGCGTTCAGAGATCATAATAATCTGGCCACTCAGTGTATATATATGTATATACTTTTAAAATCGCCTATGTTTTACTTATTAATCTTTTCTTCCTTCCTCAAAATCCAGGCAACCACTGATCTTTTTACCTTTTCCATAATATTGCCTTTTCCAGAATTTCATATGGTTGGAAACATATAGTCTATACCTTTTTCAGAATCAGATATAATTCAAATTAGCTTCTTTCACTTAGTAATATGCCTTTAAGGTTCCTCTATGTCTTTTCATGGCTTGATAGCTCATTTTTTTTTAGTGCTGAATAATATATACTAATAAAAGGGTAATATGCTAATTAGACTGGACATCTTCCAGATGACCTTCCAGACGTCCTTCCAGACAAAGCCATGTTGGCAGGTCCTAGGTAGAAGCAGTTAGGGGTGATCAGGCCAGCAGGGGAGAGCAGTTAGGATGATCAGGCCGGCAGGCAGGTGAGCAGTTAGGAGCCAGTGGTCCTGGATTGCGAAAGGGATGTCCGACTGCCAGTTTAGAACGGCAGTTGGACATCCCCTGAGGGGTCCCGGATTGGAGAGGGTGCAGGCTGGGCTGAGGGACACCCCCCTCCTGTGCACGAATTTCGTGCACTGGGCCTTGAGTACCGTTATATGAATATAACAATTTATTTATATATTCACATATGATCTTGTTTGTTTTTAAGTTATGGCAATTATGAATAGAGCTGCTATAAACATCCATATATAGGTTTTGTGTGGATATAAGTTTTCAACTCCTTTGGGTAAATACCAAGGAGCACATTTGCCGGAAGCTAAGAGTATGTTTAATTTTGTAAGAAACTGTCAAACTGTCTTCCAAAGTGATTATGCCATTTTGTATTTCCACCAGCAATGGAAGAGAATTCCTGGTATCTCATGATTGTTCAATTAGCCATTCCCTAATGACAAATGCTGGTGAACATGTTTTTATAATTATTGTTAACTAGAGGCCCAGTGCATGAAAATTCATGCACTGGAGGGGGGGGTCCCTCAGCCCAGCCTGCCCCCTCTCATAGTCTGGGAGCCCTCATGGGCAGGAGGTGACCCGGCGATCAGGGGAAGGTGACGCCCCATAACACCTCTGCTGCTGCCACTGCCAGCAGCGCAAGCCTCAGCTGGCCCTGGTTACCTGAGCCTTGAGCGGCCCTGGGTGGCTGTGCAGCCTCCATCTGAGGCTTGCCTGCACCTCGGGCTGGCCCTGGGTGGCTGGGAGGCTGAGGGGACTGGGGGACTCCCCCAGGTGGGCCATTCCTTAATGGGCCCTTGCTGCGCGCCTGCAGCCCCAGTGGGTCTGAGGGGACTGGGAGCTGCTATCTTGTGGCTGTTGGCGTGGCCATATTTGAGGGCAGGGCAGTCAATTAACATATTCTCTCCTTATTGGCTGTGGGCTCCATCATCTTTGGGGGTGGGGCATTCAAATAGCATATTCCCTCTTTATTGGCTGTGGCCGCTGCCATCTTTGCAACAGCATGAGGGTCAATTAGCATATTCCCTCTTTATTAGACAGGATAATCATTCCTTCCTACAACATTGCAAGGAAAGATTTCATTATAACCATCCATATTCAGCAGCAGAGCAAACAAGCCCAGAAAGCTTCCTGATTTGTCTCTAATTTTTATAGGAAAGGAATGATAAATCATAGTTTTCCCAGCCATCCACCTAATGCAAGCCTCATTGTTGAACTTGAAGAGCTGTTCCCTCTGTGGGGAGCCAAGAAGCTTTCTCAGCACTGAGAGGCAGTTAGGTCTGGCCATGTCTGTGTAATACAGAAGTAAGGTGATGCTTGGCAAATCAACACCTGAAATGAGAGAACAGTAACTGAACAGCACAGTGCCAAGAGCATGTCATGCTGGGCAGAACCTGTGTTGCTTATTTTCAGGCAAACTTTCCTTTCCTTTATCTGAGAGACAAAATTTTAAAAAAGGCTTCAGACAGAACAAAACAGAAACAACCATCAAAAACATAAATCATACTCATATGAAGCGCCTGTGGAGTACCCAGTAGACCCTCGTAGCTTTGCAGGCAGCATTTTTTTTTTTTTCCTGGCAGGCTTTTATTTCCTCTTGCACATTCCAGGTAAGAATGCTAAACGTTTGTCCTCCAGAAAAACTAAATTTTCTCTAGATTACTTTCAGTACTGAAATCTGAATGTCTTGGTCACTAATCATCTCTTATTCTGTGCTTTGAGCTCAGGACGGTAATACTGTTAATCAACAATCCAACAGATGTAAAAGGAAAAAAAAAAAGTGCATATCTTCAAATTAACTAAGTTGCAAAATATGCCACATGTCATCGTTCTCTGCTCATGCATGATGAAAGTCAAACTCCTCAAGAAGAGAAATCTGGACAGGAACTCCTGAAATAAACAAAAATTTAAATGGATATGTTCCCATAGGGCAGAGTTTCTCACAGGCCTTTGAGTTGTACCATTTCAGTAACAGTAGTTGGGCTTTTAGTTTAGGGTGTGCAGAGTGGAAGATTTGCCCGTCTGGGGAGTCAGTTACTAGCATCAGAGGATGTGAAATTTGGACAGGAATGGTGGTGGGGAGCAGCAGTGTTGGATTCCTTTGGAGATTAACTAAATTTCTGATTATTCAATACAGCATGTCCTAGCATTCCATACATACATTTTTGGCAGTGCTCTGAATCAGTTAGCCAGCTTTCTATTTCTTGCTTCACCATGTTGAAGAAATAATGACATCAGAATTCACCAAATAGAAAAGTAAAAGAAGCTCTCCTAAGTCAAAGTGAGAAACAAAGAAAAGTGGGATTGTGAGAAATGAGAAAGTTAAATACAGTGTGAAATCCTATCTAATAATAGAGTAACATGTAAATTACCATCACTCCGCTACGCCCACGATTGGGCGGCGGGAGGCTGGGGGGCGGGACTCAGGGTGGCCTATCCGGCCATTGAGAGGCACGGATCCGCTGCCACTGAGGGGGGCTACCCTGCTGTTGAGAGGCGCAGGGGGCGGGACGCCCGCACCCTGTGCCTCTCAATGGCCAGATCCGCAGCCGCTGAGGGGGCCTGCCGTGGACACCCAGCTGCGCCTCTCAACGGCAGGGTAGCCAGGTGTCCGCGGCAGCCCCCCTCAGCGGCCGTTGAGAGGCACAGGGGGCAGGAGTCCCGCCCCCTGCGCCTCTCAACAGCAGGGTAGCCCCCCTCAGCGGCCGCGGACCGTCAAAAGCGGGGGAGCTGGGTGCCTGTCTGCTCCGGCACCAGGCCTTTCAGAAGCCTCCGGCTCGGCGGAGGCTTCTGAAAGGCCTGGTGCACCAGCGGACAGGCACCTAGCTCCACCGCAAAAAGCGAAAGCGTGTAGGGGACCCTACACGTGCATGATTCAATCATGCACTGGGCCTCTAGTATAGAATAAAATTCTCTTTTTCTTTCTCATGTTGAAGTGGTAACATCAATGATTGCTGCTTCCTCAGTAATGATGAGAACATTTGTGGCCTTTGGCTCTGCCAACATTAGCCAGTGAATTACAAGGTCAGGCAAGTCCCATTTTTTCCAGGGTGAACATGCCAAACTAAATCTATGAATATCAGGGATTAGAGATGGCCGGAAGCCACAGACTATGGGTTTCTTCAGAGTTCTGTACTCTATTGGAACACACGGCCACCTTTTCAGTTGTATTTAATTAGAATGCAATATCCATCTGTCAGTGGCTTCAATAAGAAATCAAGAGGTACATGGTCCCAGCCAGGGTTGTAACAGTAGCTCAATGATATCACAACATCAAGACGTGTCTGCCCTTGAAATTCGTCAGTCCTATGACGGTGCACTTGTTCCCCAAGCTTGTCATCTCGTGGTCACAAAATGGCAGCCACAATTTCAAGCATCATATTCTTTCACAACTACATCAAAAAGGAGAAGATGGGGTAGCAAGGGGAAAAACACACACCTCTCCTCCCATATTTCTCTCCTTTTATCGAAAAGAGAAATATTTTCTCTGGCCTCAGTGGGTTGGTTGGTTGGAATGTCATCCTGTACACTATAAGGTCACAGGTTCGATTCCCAGTCTGGGCACATACCCAGGTTTCTGGTTCATTCCCAGATTGGGGTGCAGGCAGGAGTTGACCAATTGATATTTCACTCTCACATCAATGTCGCTCTCTCTCCCTCCCTCTTCATTCCTCTCTCTCTCTAAAACCAATATAGGCATGTCCTCAGGTGAGGATTAAAAAAGAGAGAGAAAAATATTTTCTAGATTTCTCCCAGGTAGAAATGGCCAGAACGGAGTCACATAACCAACCCTAGGTGCAAGGTAGGCTGGAAAACTGGGTTGTATAGACATCAGTGTCTGCCATTGCCATAAGTTCAGAAGAATTGCTGGATATCAAGAGGAAAAGTCGTTCCTGACAAACATGATGTTTAGGGTTCTTACTGGGTTGCAGGTCTGGCGCACAACCAAATAATTCAGACTTAAGGAAAAACTCAACTAAGGTCCTACAGTGAAAAATGCCCACTATCCCTGATCTGATTGATTCTGCATTCTAGTCTTAATAAAGAGAATCATAATGCTGAAGGGTTGACTGGTTAAATGCTGAAAGACTAACCATGAGGCTGGTTTTGCCTTTCCTGCCTATCTCCCATAGCTTTCTTAATTCTGTTAGTCTCAGATGGGATTCATTCCGTAAAACTTAGCTCCCATTGATTCCCTGGGGCCCAAATGTTTTTCACTGAATCACTGGAGTTAAATATTTTCATAAAATTTCCCATCGAGAGATGGAGGGTGAGAACACACCCAATCCAGTAAAAACTGCCATCGCCTCCTGTAGGATCTCCAATCATCACTAAGCCCAGAGTACTGCAGCTCAAATTGATTTTTCTGCTTAAGATGAAAGGGGTCTCTTAAAATAGCCAGTTCTTCAAAAGTGAGTTCATCCTTGCTCAAGCGTCTCAACTAATTCAGATAATCCTACCTTACCTTGCAGAAGCTTCTAGTTCTTTTTATTCACTGGAACAATGTGTTGGTTGGGAATTTTAAATTCTTCCCAGGCTAGGAATGCAAATATTCTTAGCTCTCATAAAATGATCTTCCCTTAATAAGAGAACAGAGAGATCACCCACAAAACAAAATACTTCGTCTGGGTTCAACTTGAAGAATTGAAAATATTTGTGTTATCTTGATTTTCAATAGGAGTTGCCCTGTGGGATCAAATCGCTATTTGTCAGGGCTAATATCCCCACCTCCTGTTTAGCCAGAATCAGATGTACCAGAGAAAAGGAAAAGGAAAATAAAGAGGGGAAAGTCAAGCCCATTGCACCTGGCCCATTGTGTAATATCCCACGCTGGACTTCGAGGTGAGAATTCCTTCTTGCCCCTCCCTCTACATGTGATCACTTTACATCTTGGAACAGGAGACTTCATTTCCTCGTATCTTTTTTGTTCTAGCTCACAAAGCTTTAAATGCTAGTCATGCTCATAAAATTATCTAATCCCTCCTCAAATCCTCCTCTCCCTTGCCTCCGCGGCCTCCTGTGGTAGTAAATGCCATAGGTTGCCTCTGCTGGTTGGTGCACATCTTTTTATTTTTGTTCTCATACAAATTTGTTTATCTTTCAGTTGCAATGAATATGCTTTGTTCTTATTTGGAATTAGCTAAAAAATAAAACCATTTCTTTAATCCCCTGGAAGTCCTATTTAATCTTGATTAAATGAGCTTATCTGAGAATTTTGCTGTCTCTAACACACTAGCTGAGAAATATACTCTGAGAGAAAGTGGACAAACTAAAGTGGAAGCAAGGTGCAATGGAGAGCTGAGGAAACTATCTAGAACAGCCTTTCTCGGGGTTTGTCTTAGTATTCGCTATTCCTGATGACTGTAGAAAGAAGTAAGGGACATGCATACCTTGTCTATGTGAGTTTCCAACTTATAAGTTAAAGGCTCTGAGAACTTGGCAGTAAATAGAAAACTCCTGGTCACATTTGTTTAACCCAGTTAAATTTCCAAACTCATTTGTTCTTTGAATGCTATTTTTTTGGAAGTAGAGTATTAATTTCTCATAGAACCAATGTTTGAGAAATAGTGCCTAAACATTTTAGGTAATACATCTTCTATTGCATAACAATTTAATCATTAGTCACAGCTCTGAACTCTTGTAGTATTTATGCCTAGAGGTAAGGAATCAGTATGCAATAGGGGGAAGAACACAGTATTTGGAGTCAGAAAATCTTGGTGGAAAGTAAAGCATTAAACAAATGTTGTGTAGTACATTCTACTATTTGTTTGGTGCTTAGAATATGTTATCTTGAACTCTTTACTATTTGTATAATTTTCTATTTTTAGTTGGGATAGGGTTATTGCAGGAACAAATACTCAAATCTCAATGCCTTTATATAATAAAAGTCTTACCTTTTTCTTTGTTTTTAATGCTCACCCAAAGATATGTTTTCATTGATTTTTAGAGAGAGAGGAAGGGAGAGAGACAGAGACAGAGAGAAACATCTATGTGATAAAGAAACATTGATCAATTGCTTTCTGTATATTTGATCCCAACTGGGGATCAAACCCACAACCTCGATGTCCCCTGACCAGGAATTGAACCCGCAGACTTTAAGTATATGGGGTGATGCTCCAACCAACTGAGCCACCCGGCCAAGGCAAAGCCTTATCTTTTTCATCAATACCATTCATTTAAGATGTTTCTGTTCAGGTAATTCTCTTGGGTGGTTTTCCTCTAAGCAAAAACTCCAAGGGCCAAGGTCCTTTTCATCTCGTGGCTCTACCATAGTGTGGCTTCAAAGTCACCCTGGCACTATCCAGCCAGCAGAGAAACAGGAATTCGTGGAAGAACAGATAAATGATTCAAGGCCTGAAATTGGCGTACACCACTTCTCCCATTCTAGTGGTCAGAACGAGTCATGTGACCACCTTCTCAATGCAAAAGGCCTTGGAAATGTGATATTTCTGTGAAGAAATGAAGTATCTTCAGAAATATATAGCATATATCAGGCACAAGGCCTGATTCTCAACTGGTCTATAAGCCCCTCCATTCCTAACATTTGAACCTAGCTCCCAATAAATGTTAATGCTCTTAATGAAGCAATTTAAGCAAGTTTGTTTTTCTCCCCAAATTATTTACAATGACCTCAATCAGTTAACATTTGGGACACAGAGTTTCCAAGTCACTGCACAATTATAGAGGAAACACAGGGAAAATACTCTTGCAGAAATGCAATCTGATGAGGGAGAAAGAGCCCACATAAATATATCTAAACACCAACTACAGACTCTGCCAAGTATCCAAAACCAACTGCAGCTGTGCAGAGGAAACAAATCCGTAGAGACTGAGAAAGGCATTGTGAAAGGGGATGAACTGGATGTCTGAATTAATTGGAGCCAGGAAGAGATCATTGGGAAGACTAAACCTCATGTAGTATTTTTCAATAGCATATAATTTTCCTAATTATAAAATGTGCAAAACTTAGAAAACACAGAAAAATACAACACATTTTTTTAAAAAATCACCCATAATTCCAATACCCATCTGCACTTCGTACCCCTTGTCTCTGTGGAGATGATTGCAATTTCCTTTTGATATAGATTCTTTCCATCTTTTTTCTACACATACATTTCCCCTTCAAATATCATCCTCTACAGATTTTGTGGTTCATTTTTTAAATATAGTCTGAACCAATATAGTCTGAATAGTTCTCAATATTACAAACATACCTTTTAACTGGCTGTGTATTTAACTCTGGTAGGGCATAAACTGTTTCTAAATTTTTCACTCATAAAAAATTGTGTTGAACATTTCTTAATATCTATCTTTGTATACATCTCTGATTATTTTGCATTCTGAAAGAATAATAATAAATGGAGACTAACATTTGTTGAATTTTATGATGTCTTTACCCTGAATTAAGTTTCTTATATGCAATATCTCATTTAATTCTCAGAACAACTGTACTATTGCCCATATCATTAGTATCGTATTCATTTTACAGGAGAGGAAACAGTAACTTAGAAAGGTTCACTAGCTTGCTCCACATGGCAGAACTGGGATTTCAACCTGGACTGGCTGATTTCAGTCTAAGCTTTGTCCACTGTGAGAATACTCTGCCCCAGGGGTCCACTTAAATTCTCACTAGTAGATTAACCTCAATGGGAAGTTGACAGAGTAATGGTTACGGCTTGAGAAGAGGCATGTATAATCAGGAAGAATGGTTTATGTGATGGCTTAGAGAAAAGAGAAAGTAAAGTTTTATGAGGGATAATAACTTTTGCCAGGTCGAAATAAAGAAAAATATGAGTTAGTCTGTCCAGGGAGGTAAATTTGTTTCAAAGGAGGGTCTCCAAGCCAAAGTTCAGGAGGATTTAAAAATTATTTAAAGAGACGAT
The DNA here is from genome assembly GCF_951640355.1 of Cnephaeus nilssonii. Lineage (NCBI taxonomy): Eukaryota > Metazoa > Chordata > Mammalia > Chiroptera > Vespertilionidae > Cnephaeus > Cnephaeus nilssonii. The sequence continues at coordinate 60,971,880 of NC_137077.1, read as the reverse complement.
GGGAATGCCTGTTCAGGCATACGAAGGGCAATGGTGTCAAAACAATACTTGATAAAGATGTACTTTGTTTCATTCTGTGATTTAGGAAAACTGGCTTTTGGCTTATGAAAAAAAAAATAGGATCCAAGTTTCAGAGGTCCTTTTGGAGACCTTTTGTAATAATTTTCTTCCAGTCTGACATGTTCTCTGTGGGAATGCAACTTTCTTCACAGTAGCTGTAGAATTTGAAGGGAGGCTGAAAGGCATGACCTTGGATGCCTCTTCCATTTCCAGGCTCCAGACACAGCCACTTCTCCGAGGGCATTCTGAATCCCAGATGGAATCAGGGTGGGACAAGAGACAAGAATGTTGACCAGAGAAATGTCAGGGCAGAGTATAACCCAATGGTTATGAATACAAGCTCAGTCCTCGGACTACCTGAGTTCAAATATTGGCTCCACTACCTACTAGCCATCTGACTTTGAGCAAATTACTTACCTTTTCTGTGTCTCAGTTTTTTCAACTTTAAAATGGGATGGTAATAATACCTCCTTCACATAGTCATTGTGAAGATGAAATGAGTAAAAACAAGTAAGAAATGCCAGCTATTATGTCCACAGGTAAAGGATGATAGCTTGGTAATATTTGCATCTGACCTTCTATCTCCCCTCCCCACCCCACCCCCAGCTCTGGGGACAATGTAGTTCTTCAGTAGGTGTGTATATGCATTCAACCTGGTTCTTTCTCCTGAAGAACAAATTACCTGTTGGCTGAATATCCTAAACATCCTCTCTAATAAAATGGTAATATGCAAATTAACCATCACTCCGCTACACCAGCCAAGCCACGCCCACCAGCCAATCAGGGCGAGTATGCAAATTAACCCCAATCCAAGATGGCTACAGCCACAGAGAGCAAGGTTTCCCAGGTAACAGAGGAAGCCAAGCTTTCCATAGCCGTTGCAGGCCTAAGCCTCCACTCAAGCTACAAAGTTTCAATTATAGAAGGTAAACAAATTGAAACAAATGGCGGCAGAATGGAGCTTGAGAGAGCAGGCCAGGGTTGCTGCTGGCAACAGGGGAAGCAAAGCTTTCCGCACACCCTGGCTGGGCTCACCTGCTTAAGGCTACAAAGTTTCAATTGTAGAAGGTGAATTAACTGCCACAGAAATGGCTGCCACCCCGGAGGGAGCAGCAGGCTTGGCTCCACCCCAGGCTACAAAGTTTCAATTGTAGAAGGAAAATAAATTCCAGATACCAGGGCCTCTGCTTGGGTCGCCAAGGGGCGTGGCCAGCCTGCAAACCACCACAGGCCCCTCGCTCAGGCTGCCCCACACCCCAAGGGAACCCCCACCCTTATCTGTGACACCCTTCAGGGCAAACCAGCTGGCCCCCACCCGTGCACCAGGCCTCTATCCTATCTAATAAAAGAGTAATATACAGATTGATCATCACTGCAACACACAATATAGCTGCCCCCATGTGGTCAAAGATCCTGCCCCCATGTGGACACAAGATGGCCACTACAAGATGGCCAGCAGGAGAGGGCAGTTGGGAGGCACCCGGCCTGCAAGGGAGGGCAGTTGTGAGGGACCAGGCCTGCAAGGGAGGGCAGTTGGAGGTGATCAACCCTGCAGGAGAGGGCAGTTAGGGGTGACCAGGCTGGCAGAGGAGGGAAGTTGGGGGCAAACAGGCTGGCAGGGGAGCGGTCAAGCATCAACCAGGCTGGCAGCGGAGTGGTTGGGGTGATTAGGCTGACAGGCAGAAGCGCTTAGGGGCAATCAGGAAGGCAGGCAGGCAAGCAGTTGGGAGCCAGCAGTCCTGGATTGTGAGAGGGATGTCCGACTGCCCGTTTAGGCCCGATCCCACCAGGATCGGGCCTAAACGGGCAGTCGGACATCCCTCCAGGAGTCCCAGATTGGAGAGGGTACAGGCTGGGCTGAGGGACAACCCCCCCCGCCATGCACGAATTTCGTGCACCGGGCTTCTAGTCAGTGTATACAATCACAAACAGACTACCCCCTAACACTTACTTTTTCCCTTTTGAACTTTCTGTTACATGGCCCAAGGCCAGCACGACAAACAACACTATGAACAACAAAGAGAACTCTCAGAACCAGGTCCCTTTCTCTCCCCTCGCTTGTGTGTGACATACTCCCCTCCTTCTGTCATTGTTCACTGCTCAGTGAACACACATGTGTACATAATTTTAACCTCTGTGTTCCTTTCCTTCTTTCCAAGTTCTTGTCCTATTACCTTGATAGTGGTGGAAGTTGAATGGGGACCACGAGCCTTTTTCTTTCTATTTCCCCCTTTAGTCATAGTGACCAGCTGGAATCAGACATCTAGAGACCTAATATTATCTACCTCTAGAGTTTTAAAAGTATCCCTGAGCCTTCTACAGAAATTACTCAAAAGTCTCTATCTTCTAGCTCAAAAATCTATAATGAAACTAGTCCTTTTAGATGTTAGCCTTTTAAGTAATGTACTAAGTAATCAATTATTTTTATGCCAATTCATTAAGAATATTAAACTTAAATTACAATACAAAAATGCACAACAGTTTGCTACACTATGGGTTAAAAAGCACTTAGAGGGCAGTCTGGGAACTAACTCCTATGGGTGACATTGTTTCTATGGGAAAATGCACTCTGAATTCCAGACAACCCATTTACTCACTAACTTTTGGGATATGACTGTTTAGTAAGTTGGAGACTGACTAAAAATACCAAATATTTTTATGTATTTTTTTATCGATGCATTAAAAACACATTCTTTGGTTTTATCTTAATAGATTGAAGCAAATTCGAGACTCTTCCAGAAGAGTTGCCTTCCTGACCTCTGAAGGACAGTTTACAAAGGCCTTTGGATTTTCTTCATAGAAAGGGGCTGGCTATTTTAATTAGTTTAATGTATGTAAGATCAATTATTTTGAGACAGTAGACAGACAAAATGATTCATATCATTGGTGGGTTTGCACAAATGATTTCACAAGGGGAAATATCGCCTTCAGGTTACATAGGGCAGATGCAAGCAGTCTGCATGAGAATAGTTGGAAAAATATTTTTGATTCTTTTTTTTCAAAGGCAGACAGTGTGCGTGGAATTAACTGGAATCTGTTTCTTTTCTTTTAATATATATATATCATCTTATTTCAGAGAGGAAGGGAAAGGGAAAGAGGTATAGAAACAACAATGATGAGAAAGAATCATTGATTGGCTATCTTCTGCACATCCCACATTGAGCCTGTAACCCTGGCTTGTGCCCTGATAGGAAATCGAACTGTGACCTCCTGGTTCATAGGTCAATGCTTAACCACTGAGCAACACGGCTGGAATGGAATCTGTTTCTTTAATAGTTGTGGTTTTGTTTTTTTTTACTGCCCACACAATAGTGACGGGTTCCTAGTCACAGGGTGCTGTGGCATTGAGATATTATCACGTTTCCTTCTGATCATTTTTTAAAGAATACAATATTTGTCCTCTGCCACCCGAAGCTGGGCCCCCTGTGAGGTTTTGACACAGGCGAATGAGTTGAGGAAACACATTTATGGAGGACGGTCTGTTTGAAATTCATTTTCACTAAACCGAAAACTGCAGTCTGTGGAGCAGAAAGGCCCAGGACTGGTCAGAAGACTTGAGTTTTGGCCCTGACTCCTGAATTAAGTGATTGAATAAGTCACTCACCTCAGATCCTCATTATTTTAATCTGTGCAGCGAGGGCTTTGGCGTTTATACTTGAAGTTCCTTTCCAGTACTATGTTTTGTTTCTTAAGTAGGCAATCATGTAAGGAAATGCAGAGCAGAGAGGAGCTGCCAATATCACAATAACTTCTTTTAGGTCACATTAACTTAAAAATGTATTTTAACAAAGAACATATTAGTTGTCTGAATAACAGTCAATATTCCCCCAAATTTGACTTCTTCCTTTCCTTGTTTCTTTATTTTCTTCCTTTTCTTCCTCCCTCTTTTTTCTCCTCCCTCCCTCTCTCCCTCCCTCCCTCCCTCCCTCCCTCCCTCCCTCCCTCCCTCCCTCCCTCCCTCCCTCCCTCCCTCCCTCCCGCCCTTCCTTCCTTTCTTCCTTCCTTCCTTCCCCTTTAAGAGGCTGACACACAGCTTTGGCACGGGAACACAGCTCTGCAGGTCAGGATCTAACAAAGGGAAATCCCTCATGTACTGGAAGCTTGCAGCTCCACAAATGAGCCATTTATGAAAGCTGAAGTACCGCTGGGGTTAGCCAGGAAGCCACTTGTGATTCCAGCCAACTGTCCCCAGTCCAGACCATTGAGAGGGAAGGACTCTGCCAATCCGCCTCTAGCTGTCCAAATCCAGGAGGTGCAGCACCTGCCGGGAAAGCCGCAGCATGTGGGAAAATGCTGCTGAGGAGACCGCACTTTCTCTTTTGCATTGACCAAACTGTCCTTTTCTTAACTTCAAATATTCATCCTCGATTTGGAAGGTGTGAGTATTTGAAGATTGCTTTCATACATTTAGTTTCCTCCACTTGTTAACTTTCATTTGTTTTTGTTGTTGTTGTTGTTGTTGTTTTACTTTATCTTTATAGTTGAAAGTAATACAGATATACCCTTTTTTCGCCATTGACTCTTCTAGCCCACCTCCTCCACTCCCGCCTCAGGCCTTCACTATACTATTGTCCATGTCCACGGGACATGCATATGTTATTTGGTTAATCTCTCCCCACTTATTAACTTTTAAAACTCATGCTAAATGGGAGGGAGGCAGGGTGGGGTTGGGAATGGGGTACAGTGGTGGGATTGGAATGGGGGAGGGGATGGAAGATAAAGGTAGGTTGGAGTGGGAAGGGGGTGGGTGGAGATAGAGGAATGCATAAATAAATGAACAAATGAAAGAACAGGCAAAAAGCAGCAGGCAAATAAGCAAACAAAACAAAATATTTATTGAGTGCCCACGATTTGCTAGGTGGTATTTTGTTAGGCACCAGGCATACAGCAGTGAACAATGCTGCCAGATCCCTGCTTCATGGAACTTATAGTCCAAGGAGGGACGATATTAAACAAATAATAACAAATACTTTAACAGTTAAAATGAATGCAATTGCAATGAAGAAATACAAGGGACCTCAACCTAATTCAGGAGGTGAGGAGGGAGGTGTTCAACAAAAGTTGGGTATTTTTATACCATTTTCCAAATAAAAATCTAGAAGTAAATTATATTGCAATATAATGTTTGTTTTTTCTAAATGAAACCCAAGCACACATCTTGCTCTGCCCCACCCTACACCCCCACACAGGAAGCTACCCCCTTCTCGCAGGATCAGCCTGGGTGTTCTGTGGTTCTTACTCCATTCTTTTTTTTTATTATTAAAATATAGTTAAACATGCAATATTATATTAGTTTCAGGTGTACGACATAGTTATTCAACATTTATATACCTAACAAAGTGACCACGATTTCTGAGAGCCCTGCTGCCATGCTCCTCCCCCCACATCCCAGGCTGCTGTGGGGCGCCACCTAGAGTTTGACTGACACATTCTCACAGCCATAGAGTACACTGTTTAAAAACCTAAGCTTTTTGCTATTTTTTTGAAAATTGAATGGATAAGTAATTAAAAGACAGATGAAAGAATGAGTGAAGGAGCAAAGCAGCAGGCAAATACACAAACAAGATAAATAATTTCATTCACTGTCCTGGGCATTCGGAGTGGATTGAAAGGACTTCCAAGTTTTCTAGGAAGAATGGCTTTCTCCAGGCGCTTTCCAAGGTTTGTTTTGCAAAGCTGCCAGGGAGAATTATAGACAATGAATTGCAAGTAGGAAGGTTCTAAGAAGATGCCCACAGTTAAATCAAATTTGCCTTTCTTACTAATAACCACCTGGTAATTTATCAAACAGTCTACAGTACAGAAATACTTCTGGCATTAAGACAGAACCAACTGTTGTGACTTATGGGGTGGACTAATATTTCAGCCGTGAAGGAAGTGCAAAACATGAAGCTTGTCATTTTTAAATCGCCTTAAGGCAGGATAGCCAGCTCTGTGTCACTGCACTCCAACTGGCCTGATGAGAACAAGCAAACATGTTGCACAAAGGCTATCACATATAGAAAGAGAGAGATGGAACTTATCTTTCCCCTTGCACGAGACAAATCCTTGCTCTGCCCCCCCCCAAAAAAAATTGCCCCAAAGGAAAATAAAATTAGATAAGGAAAACTCACATTCATTCCTCCATTCACTCAGTTCATTTAAACATTTATTAAGCACCAACAGTGGTGATGTAGAGATGAAGGAAGATTCTGACCCAGGGTGCTTATAGTCTAGTTGGAGTAGGTCAACAGCAGATCCTAAGAAAGTAGCTGTGACAAGGATAGGCTATATCTAAATACTATGTAGAAATAATGACAAGCACAGAGTATGGAGAGCATGGGTGAGGGGCTCCTGACCAGTTTGGAGAGGGTAAAGAAGGCTTCTCCTAGCTTAGAGTGTTGTATTTATGTACCAAATTCTTGGAAGGCTAGGTAAACACAAAGCTATTTACAAACACAAAAAGGTAAAGGTTACCACTTTTCCTGAAAACGTTTTCATCTAAGATATAGAGTCAAAAGAGAAAAAAAATAATGAAAATTAATATTACTAGACTATAATTTCCATGAGTATAAACACTGTTTTGATCTTCATTTTGATCTTG
>NC_137077.1:60963204-60965037 GCF_951640355.1 Cnephaeus nilssonii | reverse complement strand
GAGATTAAGCAAGGAGAAATAGCACTTACAGCCCAAGCATCTCTACTGATTGAACACTGCTGGGGTTATTAATCATGAGGGCTTATTCCAAAGAACATCAGAGCACATCTGGAAATTAAATAAAAATAATAGGAGGGTTCAAATCAACTGACATTTTCCAGAGAATTCCTCAAGACAATTAATAAGATGCTGCCCACAGAGGCACACAGAAACTTTGATTCTGTTCTGCCTAAACAAGCTTTAAAAAAATAAGTATCAAAATTCATCTCAAATAGTTTGGTTTTTATTAACTGCCTCTCTTGAGGGGCTCCACACAGAACTGAAATCTGCCTTCTTTGTATTTGTTTCATTGGATTTGTCTTTAGACACTACATAATTCTGACAGCCAAGTAACTCTGAGCCCTACAGAAGGAGGCTATTTGCTGTGGGAGGCAAGGATATGAAGACCACATTTCTCCGGAGAAATACTTTGATTAGGTGACTCTCACCAAAGAGCCAAGGTCAAAATTAACTCTGGATAAAGCTCTCCCATGACAAGAGGGGAGATATTCATTTGGAGAAGATCCTCTTTGTTTGCAAGATGGTTGTTAGTGCAAAGGAAGTGACTTCAACCTCCTCCTTATCGGTGAAAAGCAATGATTACTCCTCATGGTTTGGTACAGCCAGCTTGTCAGGAATCATGGAGTTGGGCCAAACGGAGGCAAAAGTAAAGAGCCAAATCTGGTCCTTGCAACCCCTCCCCTCCCTTCCTCTTCCCTTGCTGACTCTCCCCATCCTCCTGCCCTCCAGGTATTCAGAAACCTCCAGCAAGTCACCAAAATGCTCTGCATTCCCCAGATCTCTTTGAGTAATCTAATTTGGGTGTCATAAGTTGAATTTGTGTGATGAAGTCCTAACACCCAGTATTGTAAAATGTGACCTTATTTTGGAGATAGGGTGTTTTATAAAGGTAAGCAAGTTAAAATGAGGTCATTTGGGTGGGCCCTAATCCAACATGAATGGTGTCCATATAAAAGAGGAAAATTTAGAGACAGGCATGTATAGAGAGAGGATATCATGTGAACATAAAGACAACCATCAACAAGCCAAAGAGAGAAGCCTGGAGTGGACAGCCCTCAGAAGAAACCAACCCTGTGGACACCTTGATTCAGACTCCCAACCCCCAGAACTGTCAGACATTACATTTCTATTTTTTTAAGCCGCTCAGTTTTGTGGTACTTTGTTAAGGCAGGCCTAACAGACTAACGTACTAGGCTATGCAGTTCCACTTGCTATACATTTGGTTCCCAAAATGTGAACCACCACCCTAAGGGAGCCTTGGAATGCTTGCCAGGGTCTCTGAGATTTATACAATTACTAGAGGCCCAGTGCATGATTGAATCATGCACGTCAGGGTCCCGATGGACTCACCATCATGTATCCCAGCAGGCCAGGTGGCACCTCCACCTCCTCGCCCCTCAGACTGCGGCCCTTCGAGTCCATCGAGTCCATCGGGACCCTGACGGATGGCCGGGGTGAAAAAGCGCCCCACAGGGGCGGGCCGGTTAACCCGGACTTCACAGGGCAAGAGGTGCAGCGTGTGCGCAGAGCAACGGGGCGTAGGTGGATGCGGTGCTTCTCCATGTCTTCCTCGTCGCTGCTCTCCATCCTCTGCCGGGTTTCCGTGGTTTCCGTGGCTCGCTGACTGAGGCCAGAGCTCGCTCCCCCACTTTTGATGGTCCGTGGCCGCTGAGGGGGTCTCCCCTGCTGTTGAGAGGCGCAGGGGGTGGGACCCCCTCAGCGGCCTGGATCTGGCCGTTGAGAGGCACAGGGGGCGGGAGTCCCGGGAGTCCC